>NC_057714.1:41425591-41449701 GCF_004010195.1 Chiloscyllium plagiosum | reverse complement strand
GTTCAGCAACACTCCCTAGGACCTTACCATTAAGTGTATAAGTCCTGCTAAGATTTGCTTTCCCAAAATGCAGCACCTCGCATTTATCTGAATTAAACTCCATTTGCCACTTCTCAGCCCATTGGCCCATCTGGTCCAGATCCTGTTGTAATCTGAGGTGACCCTCTTCACTGTCCACTACACCTCCAATTTTGGTGTCATCTGCAAACTTACTAACTGTACCTCTTATGCTCACATCCAAATCATTTATGTAAATGACAAAACGGAGAGGATCCAGCACCAATCCTTGTGGCACTCCACTAGTCACAGGCCCCAGTCTGAAAAACAACCCTCTGTCTTCTACCTTTGAGCCAGTTCTGTATCCAAATGGCTAGTTCTCCCTGTATTCCATGAGATCTAACCTTGCTAACCAGTCTCCCATGGGGAACCTTGTCTAATGTCTTACTGAAGTGGAGTGGAAAGTTTTAGAGTACAAGTCTTCAGTACTATTGGTAGAATGTTGTCAGGGCCCATAGCCTTTGCAGTATTCAGTGCCTCCAACCGTTTCATGAAATCATATGGAGTGAATCAAATTGTGTGAAGACTGGTATCTGTAATGCTGGGTACCACAGGAGGAGGCTGAGATGGATCAGAAAGCAGATAGTGAGCAGAAAAAGATGGTGGCACTTATCTTTGCAGAGTGAGAAAGACCATTCATGTGTTCCTCAGAAATATGGACAGCACATTGACCCAGCTGGAAACTTAAGATCAGGCTGGCATGGTCCGGTGCCATCATCTTCTTTCGTGGACCTGAGGAAAGAGGATAGTGCTTCCACCTAACATTCCATCTACCAAGACCTCCAGGTCTTTGTCATGAAAGCAGGGTGCCAACTTGTCTCTATTGCCCATTGGCAGGGAAATTCTTCACACATTTCAACTGTGAGGAGTGTTTTGAACTGGTGCACAGCTTAAAATGACACTGGTGGCAGGAAACCCAGAAGATCCCAGCAGGGGAGAACACTTCCACTGCTCCTGGGTACAAGAGAGCTAAAGAGTAGCACCATGAGGGCATAGTGCATAGGTAACAAGGCAAGCAGTGTTAAATTGCACAAGAAAACCTGTGTGAGCTCAATGCAAACAGTGAGAGAATAGAGGGAAAATGAGGAAAATCTGAGAATGAAAATCGCAGGGCATTTTAATAGCATAAGAAGAAAATTGTTGTCAGATCTTTCTAGACCACAATATAACATGCCTGGAAATCATGAGCGTCAACATCAACATTAATTGTAACTCTCGAAAAAGACAAGGAAAGAAAGATACCAGATTACAAAACTAGAAACCTTGTTATCAAGTGCCCTAAAACAGGAAAACCCCTGAGAGAGTTCTCAGTTAGTGCCCACAGCCTTGAATATCGCACTCATTATTGAATTCTATTATACATAGTCCATTGTGAATTATATACCACCAGTAACAGTTAATAACAGCTCTACAGACCCAAAGAAAGCTCAGAAAATCTGGCAATAAACTTGCTGCAAGTACTATTTACAGTTTGACTGCAAATCAGACTTTAGGAGGGTCGGAATTGTCAGCATTGACCTACCAAATAGTTCACTAAGGACTCATTCCCATATTCACTATTGAAAATACACTCTGTCCTCAAGTTCTAACCCCAAACTCTGAAAAGCCTCTAATCCTAATCCTAACTTTATCCAAGAGAAGCATAATCAGGCATTGGCTGAAACAAAAAAAGCAGAGCTAGAATTAACAATGGACATGAGTCAAGTAGAAGTGTCTGACTCCAATTCAACAAAAACTCCAGCAATTAAGCTGAACATAAACACAGGAATGGAAACTGTTCCTCTTTCTCTCCATCTTCATCCACAAGGACTGAATCAACACTGATAATTTTTTACAAACCCACCAACTCCCACAGCTACCTGGATTACACCTCTTTCCACCCTACCTCCTGCAAAAATGCTATCCCGTATTCCCAATTCCTCCGCCTCCACTACACCTGCTCCCAGGAGGACCAGTTCCACCACTGAACACACCAGATGGCCTCCTTCTTTAAAGACCGAAATTTCCCCTCCCACGTAGTTGAAGATGCCCTCTCACACATCTCATCCACGTCCTGCACTTCCACCTGTGAACACCACCCCTCCAAACGCAACAAGGACAGAACACCCAGTCCTCACCTTCCATCCCACCAACCTCCACATAAATTGCATCATCCACCGACATTTCAGCCAAATTGACCCCAACACCAGGGATATAGTTCCCTCCCCACCCCTATCTGCTTTCCGCAAAAACCGTTCCCTCCGCAACTACCTGGTCAGGTCCACACCCCCTAACAAGCCACCCTCCCCTCCTGGAACCTTCCCCTGCCACCACAGGAATTGCAAAACCTGTGCCCACACCTCCCCCCTCACCTCTGTCCAAGGCCCCAAAGAAGTCTTCCACACCCATCAAAGTTTCACCTGCACTTCCACACATGTCATTTATTGTATCCGTTGCTCCCGATACAGTCTCCTCTACATTGGGGAGACTGGACGCCTTCTTACAGACCGCTTTGGAGAACCTCTCTGGGATACCCGCACCAATCAACACCACCACCCTGTGGCCGGACATTTCAACTCCCCCTCCCATTCTGCCAAAGACATGCAGGTCCTGGGCCTCCTCCACCGCCACTGCCTCACCACCCGACGCCTGGAGAAGGAACGTCTTATCTTCTGCCTCGGGACTCTTCAACTCTAGGGCATCAATGTGGACTTCACCAGTTTCCCATTTCCCCTCCCCCCACCTTACCCCAGTTCCAATCTTCCAGCTCAGCACCACCCTCATGACCTGTCCCACCTGTCCATCTTCCTTCCCACCTACCCGCTCCACCATCCTCTCCAACCTATCACCTTTACCCCTATCTCCATCCACATATCGCACTCTCAGCTACCTTCTCCCCAGCCCATACCCCTCCCATTTATTTCTCTACCCCTGAGGCTCCCAGTGTTATTCCTGATGAAGGGCTCCAGCCTGAAATGTCGATTTTCCTGCTCCTTGGATGCTGCCTGACCTGCTGTGTTTTTCCAGCAACACACTCTCACCTCTTTTCAAATCCCCCACTCTAAATCCAGAATTGAGCTCCACCTTCTTTGGAGTTAAAACCAATTTCTGCCAACTTTGATCCTGAAGGATATCATCTGACTTCTCTTTCAGGGTGTACTTGAAGGTGGTGATTGTTTAGCTCTTGCAGCAGTTGTTTTCAGTGCAAATTAGACCAAACATCAGGCCAACAGGAAGAGCATCAAGGTCAATTAGAGAATTAAAATCTCCACAGAGGAGTACCACAGCTTGATGCAGCAGTATAAAATGGGAATTGATGAGGTAGTGACAGAGTCAGTGAGCGTAGTCACAAGAGAACAGATGAACTCAATGGGGAAATCTGACAAGAAGTTAAAACATTAAAATTAGTTGCTCAGTCAGGGGAAGTCATTGTTCTGGTAGCCAGTGGCATTAAATTATCAGAACCGGGACCAAAATAGACTTAGTAAATTGCATTTCTAATGTGCTGCATCAAACAACTAATGAGAAAGGTCAATTTTGGAAGCCTGAGAAAAGGTCAAGAGCAAGACTTCAGAGGACATCCAAGTCTTTGTATTTGCCTTGCATTTGTACTGACCCTGAGGAACAACACCAAGAAATATTGCCTGTGAGTCTTCTTAACACATCCGTAGTCACAGGATATCCCAAAGCCTTTACTACCAATAAAGCACTTTGAAAGTGTAGTCACTGTCATAATGTAAGAAATCTCACGGCTATTTTGCATGCAACAACATCTTACCAAAAAGCAATGTCATAATGAGCAGGTACTCTGCTTTAATCCTATTGATTCAGGGATAAATATTGAACAGGACACCAGCAAGCATTCTCTTGGTTATCTTCGACGTAGTGCCATGAGATCATTTCTGTCCATTTGAGAGAGCAGTTCATTCATTGGTTAACTATTTTATCTCACAGACTGCACCTCCGACAATGCAGCATTCCCTCAAGTATTGCTGTGCATTGTCAGTTTGAAATGTTGTACCCTCATGAACAAAGCATTTCGAATATTTAAAATACAAAATAGTCCTTTATAGTGCATTATTGTTTCCTTCCTTGACTGTTGATAGCAGTTTAGAATTAAAATTATTTTTAGAAAATAAAGGGATGAATCTTATGTTTTCCTGTTTAAGTGTCTGCAATGTTGAGTTTCTGTCCACAAAGCCCAGTGGGATCTCTCATCACATTTTACCAAACCACCCCATTAATTGCTGAGCCATGGCCTGACACCATCACTGATTCAATCCATTCTATCACACAGCTTTCCCAGAGAACTTGCTAATTACTGGATGCCTGCTGAAAGACCAGTATTGTTTGGACCCATTCATCTTTAAAAGGCTGCTGTGTATCTAGATGAGCATGAGCATTCTGAAGCTGCCCTATTCATTAAAGGACAATCTTTCTAAAGGTGTCTGACAAGGGGAAAATGGCACTGTAATTCACCAACAAGGACCAGGAGGCATGGTTGGACAGGGTGATCTATACAAGGGCTGTCCCCTTCTGGAGGATCAGCAGAACAGTCCACACAACCAGACCCTGGCAAACCTGGTGTGATGTCACCACCTGGGTCACTGCATTAGCAATAGTCTAGAGGAATAGCTGGCAGAGCCACAAGAAGGTCAAAGATCTCTCCACTCTATCAGGATAAGTGTCACACTCTTTTCTTTGCTTCTTCTATCTCATTCTATCTCTGTTACTGACCCACCTCTCAACAAGGTTCATGTTCTGCCACTCTCACTATTGCATCCACCATTTTCACTCAGTTACTCTCATTCTCCCTCAACCCACCAACACCACCAACTCTGCATGGCTTCTGCATTTTCTACTCACTCACCAAGAATATATCACCATCCTCCCTCCACCTGCAGCAACACTAACTATAGTGCCACTACTTTCACCTCACTCAATCCTTCCCTTTCTCTCATTCTGGGAGAAAGCCCATAACAGGACAGAAACAGTCAGGATGGGTGAATGGCCCAACATCAGTCTCCTCACCCACTACGCAGCAGGAATCCCATCTCTCGCAGGAGAAAACTGGCACCAATCCTGTGGGGATGCCAAGGCAGCCATGCCCCACCATACAAACTCAGGTTAGTAGGTCCATTCTTCAATCCACTGTAACTCTCACATTAACCCACTGTCAGTGTCATTCATTGCATACCTATTTTAACCTTTGGCCACAATGCTTTCTCTCCCTTGTGCCTTGCAGGTATTGGGGGATGGTCACAGTCCCTGTGAAGAGAAGGGTTGCTCCACTAGAAGGCACCTCCTTGAATTCTGAGGAAGAGAGGCCAGAGGAAGTATTGGCATGTTGACTGCACCAACAGGCAAGGGAAAATGGGTTGTCTCAGTTAAGGTTATAATTGTTAGAGTTCAGAAACCTATAAAATTCGAACAGGACGAGACAGGGTCGATGCAGGAAGGATGTTTGTCATGGTGAAGGAATCCAGAATCAGGCAGTCACAGTCTAAGAGATGGGGTTAACCATCTGCAACTGAGATGAGAAGAAATTTCTCACTCAGAGAGTGGTGAGCCTGTGAAATTCACCACCACAGAAATCGGTCAAGGCCAAATTATTGCAGGATTTCAAGAAGGAATTGTGTATAGTGCTTGGGGCTAAAGGGATCAAAGGATATGGGGAAAAGTCAGGAACTGGCTGTTGAGTTGGATGATCAGCCTTGATCATAATGAATAGCAGAGCAGGTTCAAAGGGCCAAATGGTCCTATTTTCTATGTCCCTATTGATGCTGTGAACATCCACATGGGCACTAAATGAGCAGGTGTTAGGCTATCAAACAAGCAACCCTGAGAGACAACCCTGTCCAACTCTCAGCTTGTCTCCTGTCCCTCTGTGCAAAGTATCTTTGCAGCAGCCTTTCAATGTGAATTGTTGGTCCAGCCTGAAATACAGTCATAGAATCGCAGAGATGTTCAGCAATCTAACAGACCCTTTCATCCAACTCATCCATGCTGACCATAGAGTCATAGAGATGTACAGCATGGAAACAGACCCTTCGGTCCAACCCATCCATGCCGACCAGATATCCCAACCCAACCTAGTCCTACCTGCCAGCACCCGGTATCCTAAAGTAATCTAGTCCCATTTACCAGCATTTGGTCCATATCCCTCTAAATCCTTCCTATTCATATACCATCCAGATGCTTTTTAATAATGTGATTGTATCAGCCTCCACAACTTCCACTACCATGTTCATTCCATACGAGCACCATCCTCTGCATGAATACGTTGCCCCTTGGGTCCCTTTTAAATATTTCTCCTCTCACTTTAAACTTTTAGACCTCTACTTTTAGACCCCCCTATCCTGGGAAAAAGACCTTGTCTATTCACCCTATCCATGCACCTCATGATTTTATACATCTTTATAAGGTCACCTCTCAGCCTCTGATGCTCCAGGGAAAATAGCTCCAGCCTATTCTGCCTCTCCCTAAAGCTCAAACCCTCTAACTCTGGCAACATCCTTGTAAATCTTTTCTGAACACTTCCAAGTTTCAAAACATCCTTCCTATAGGAGAGAGACAAGAATTGCACACAATGTTCAAAAAGTAGCCTAACCAATGCCCTGTACAGCTGCAAGATGACCTTCCAACTCCTGTAATCAATGCACTGACCAATAAAAGCAAGCATAGCAAATGCCTTCATCACTCTCCTGTCTACCTGCATCTCCACTTTCAATGAGCTTTGAACCTGTACTCGAAGGTCTCTTTTATCATATTCCACAGTACACTGCACGTGCATCAGAGAGGTACTATGAAGATCCTGGGGGTTATGGGAATTATGGGATGCCAATTATTGGATGAGGTATGAATGTAGCTGGTGCCCTCAGATGTTGTTGTGTGTTGCCCAACATGGAGGCTCTTCACAGCCAGTGGTGAACTGAAATTGGCAGCTACTTACTCTGACTTCCATGTTGAGAACTCTTGGCATCTACGTTGCTCACAATGGGGGCTAGGATAGGAAGCTGCATACTAAGAGGTGAGATGTGCAGTTAATAGGGTCATTAGCAAACAGTAATCCCCTTTTATATGCAACTCAGTGCTGCCTAGTGAGAATCTTGCCTCACTGCTCAGAACTTGATTAGTGAGATAGGCCTTGCTGGACTTCTCATGAAATTCTACTATTTTTCTCACTATAGCCCACTTTGTTTAAACTCCTATAAAATTCTATCTGAAACTAACTTCAGTACTTTTCATGGAGCTCTGACAATAAAACAAAACTTGGAATTTCTGCAAGCAAGACGTAGCTCCATTCCAGGGAATGATTAATGTCCTGAATTTAAATACATTAATGCAAACTGCTGTCTATGTGCAATAGAAACAACTCAGAAAGTTGGCGGTTGTGAGTCCAAATTTAAAGAAGAGGAAATTAAGATATCTTACCCACTGGACCAAACATGATACACTGGGCTTTCTCCTCAAAAGAAAACGGGTGAGTGTTAAGGGTCAGTCATCTCAGATCCAGGATATCTCTGCAGAAGTTCCTCAGGGTAGTGCCCTAGGCCCATCCATCTTCAATTACTTCATCAATGACCTTCCCTCCACCATAAGGTCAGAAGTCCATGCATGACTGCACAGTGTTCAGCATGATTTGTGACTCCTCAGATACTGAAGCAGTCCATGTTCAAATGCAGCAAGACCTGGACTATATGACTGACAAGTGGCAAATAACATTTGCACCATACAAGTCCCAGGAAATGACCACCTCCAAGAGATAGGAGAATCTAACTGTCACCTCTTGTGAATCTGTCACATTCAATCATATTAATATTGCAGAAACCCCCACTAACTATGTAATGGGATTTACTATTGACCAGAAACTGAGCTGGACTAGCCATTTAAAAACTGTAGTTTCAGGAGCAGGTTAGAGATTAGGAATTCTTCAGCAAGTAACTCACCTCCTAACTTGCCAACTCTTACCATCCCAAGGCACAAATCAGGAGTGTAATGGAATACTCCCCACTTGCCAGAATGAGTGCAGCTCCAACAACACTTGAGAAGCTTGGCACCCACTTAGTTGGCAGCACATTCTCAAACAGTGTCTCTTTCCACTGCTGACGCTCAGTAGCAACAGTATGTACCATCTACCAAGATGCATTGCAGACATTCACCAAGGCTGCCTAGACAGTACTTTCCAAACCCTGACCACTTCCATCTTCAAGGATACATGGGGTTGTAACCACCTTCAAGTTTCCTTCTAAGCCACTCACTACCCTGATTTGGAAATATTGTCCCTACATGGTTGCTGGGACTAAATTCTGGAATTCCGTTCCCTAGCAACACTGAGGGTCTACTACAGCACATGGATTGCAGTAGTTCAAGGCCAGCTCAGCACCACCTTCTCAAGGGTAATAGGGATGCTGCACCCAATCACTTCCTCTGAAAGAATTAAAAAGAAATACCCGGGAATTTCTTAGGCATGAGTAATTTGATTTTTTTTTGTCCAAAAATGTTTTATCTGTTGAATAAAAGTCAAACATAAATTAGTCTGCACTTAATGAGAGACTAAAAAAGGGTGAAAATGTATTGAATAAAAAATGCTTTAACAAGAACTTTCATTGTACCCTATCATCTTACGATCTAATTCATGTAACATAATTTATTGTAGTTGGGTTGTAATCTGCTGATTTAAAGTGAAATTCCCCTCGAAAAATACCAGAACTGTGAGTCAGGGTTCCTTTATACAAAAGTAAAAGCAGTTGCTCATATTGACTGACAGTGCTGATGAAATTGTTTTTACGAAAAATCTGTTCTTCCGTTCAATATGAAACTGAGTTTCTAGCGGGGTGCAAGATTATTGGGAATGTCCAGCAGGTCGGAAAACTTCATGGCCCAGCCCAGCGGATGGACTAAAAACAAGGCACTCCTGCGTTTCGTTTTGAAGACCTGTCCTTGATTAGATTCCCTACAGCGTGGAAACAGGCCCTTCGGCCCAACAAGTCCACACCAACCCGCCGAAGCGCAACCCATTTCCCCTCAGACTAATATACCTAATACTATGGGCAATTTAGTATGGCCAATTCACCTAACCTGCACATTTTTGGAATGTGGGTGGAAACCGGAGCACCCGGAGGAAACCCACGCAGACACAGGGAGAATGTGCAAACTCCACACAGTCAGTCCCCTGAGGCAGGAATTGAACCCGGGTCTCTGGCGCTGTGAGGCAGCAGTGCTAACCACTGTGCCACCATGCCGCCCACCGTGTCCTATTTGGGACAGTGACTGAATTATTTTAATGTCAGTACTAAACACTTTGGGTTCAATGCTACATATAAAAAGAACGGACTTTTTTTGGTTTTTCAAAAAATCCTCCCGTCTGACCTAGTCTGTCTGATGTTACCATTATAACAAGCGCTTTCACAAAGCTGTTACATGGGTGCTGCTAACTATTGAAATCCAGTCAACTGAACCAACTCCCGGACATTGGTCAGACTGAAAGGTGTATTTAAGTCTTTTTCAGAAAGCAAACATTCAAATGAAAGTTCAATTCACGAATCCTGCAGATTTCAGAAACTCCCGTGTGTTTGAGCACTGCAGGAGGTTTCTAATGCTCTACAGGATAAAGCGGCAGTTATGTCTTTCTGCAGCGTTTCCTTCCCTCAGGTAAATGACATGTGGATGCCAGTGTGCTGCCGGTTTTCTGGGGCCACCCCAGCTCGCCCGGGCTTTTGTTTGATGAAGGCGGCCTGAAACACGGGGGTGCGCTGCAGCAAACTCCCAGTCTGTGTGCTGGCATGCTCAGGGAAGGGGCATTCAGGAGAAAGTAACGAGAACACCTGAGTTAGCGAGAGGTTTCAAGGTTTCAAGGTTTCAGCCCCGGGATGTTGGAAGGGATTCTTGCAGCATTTTTTGACGTGTGGAAAAATGGAAGTGAAGCCGGTTGTCCGGAGCTCTCTGACCTCTTCAAACTTTTTGGTCTTTATGAGGACTCCATACTATAGATGACACCTCACTGGGTTTCAAGTCACAACTCTGAAAGCAGCCTTTTTCATCATTTTGTCCTGCGGATCCCCTAAGCAGCCTGTAAATCAGTGTATTTTCCATTCCTGAACTTCCTTCAGAAAACTAGAGGTTCGCTTGTGAGAATGTGGAGTCAATTGGGGGAGACGCTATTTTAGATACGATCTTTGAGAAGTTATTAAATATAATTCTGGAGCCGTCTCTTCTAACTCCGTTCCCACACTATAGGTCGCTGTTGGAAAGGGAAGTACTTTCCATGTAATGTAACCTCGGATCAGATCCCTGGATCTCATTTCACTCGCGCTGATAGCATTCATCAGCAAAATACTGATAACAAAACAAAATATGCAACTTAAGCCTGATCATAACTGCGCTGCTGAAGAGGAAAGTGAAGGATTACCTGGAGCCTAGCAGCACACATCCCAGATTGTATTGTCTTTGGCGACTAAGCCTGTTGGCAAACTGTACTTCAAACTCCAGATGACAGGCCTTTTCAAGACTGACAGATGGAAAATATGAACCTTAAATTCTTCATGAAAGATTGCGCTGTTGAATGAAAAGGACTGCACAGAGGAATAAAATCATTCGCTTGATTAATAATGCGTGATTTTGTTTTGTTTAAAAAGGGTCAAGATTTCCAGGCTTTGTACAATTTGACTTAAAATGCAAACGTGTTTCCGTCATGTGATTACTTATGGATACAATAGAATCTAAACAATAGTCCTTATTTTTCATCTGCATCATCACATGGATCCAGAGTTGGGAGGCCAGATTAAATGTAATATGTAGCAGTGAAAGACATTTCCTGGAAAGGTACCTGCAACTGTCGATATCTGAAGATTAAACCGCGTCTTGCTTCTAGTGCATGGGGATTATTAATTGGGTTATTAAATAAATTCAAATCCTTGGTGATGTTTAGATTAATCCCAATCATCCTTTCGCAACAGTAAGGATCTGTTGTCTGCTTTCTGCAGGTTTGCGGCTCGCTGGAACCACTCTCATCAGGGACAAACTCATCAAAAGTCAGCAGAATGTTTACGCTGTCTGGTTTTCAGTGTAGCAATGAAATATGCCACATCTATTACATATACTAGTCGGGAAAGACAACAGAACATTTTCGACTAAAGATTATTACAAGTTGGTGTTGCATGTTCGAGAAACAGTAAGGTATTGCAGTCCGGTTTGACAGACTGGGCAGTGGAAGCTCCTCAGCCTCATTCGGCCCTGTTGATCTAACTGAAGCCGTGTTTCGCTGTATGTGCCTGGAGGCACCAGGCACTGCCCCCAGTCAGTGGCCAAAGACAGCGGCTGGGAGGCGAGTGATGATGGGCGGGCCTAGGGAGAACAAGGCGAGATTGTGGTCGAGATAGGCAGGGGAACAGAGGAAAGCACCCGCCCCCGGGACTTGTCATCGTGGCCTCCAAGCCCTTGCTGAGGGAATGAGATGGACGGCAGCTGGATCCCATGAAAGCTAAGATGAGTTGGATCAAATGCTGGCAGACAGGTTGGGCAGCCTGCTGTCTGAATACAGGCGCCACCCTGTAACAGCAGCCACAGGTATGCCAGGCAGCCACCCTTCATTCCCAGCATTGAAGTTTGAGCAAGTCTATTATTAACAGTTACCTTCTGTGCAATCAAAGAGACTTTCTTTTTGCTTTTGGGGAGGGGCGAGCCAATTTCAGAGCAGACCAGACGTTAAAGCAATGGGGGTGGGGCGGAGGAGAGTTAATGTACAAACACTAAAAGGAGTCGGTGATGTATAACCTGTTCTCTCTCTCTCTTTTAAGACATAACAAGGTAAATGAAAGTAAAGCCCAAAAAGATGACCCACAAGCAATTATTAAATTTTTGCAAGGTTTGTAGCTCAGGTTGAGGTTTAGGGTGTAGGTTTGCTCGCTGGGCTGTAGGTTTGATATCCAGACGTTTCATTACCTGGCTAGGTAACATCATCAGTGGCTACCTTCAAGTGAAGCGAAGCTGTTGTCTCCTGCTTTCTATTTATATCTTTCTCCTGGATGGGGTTCCTGGGGTTTGTGGTGATATCATTTCCTGATCATATTCTGAGGGGTTGATAGATGGTATCTAGATCTATGTGTTTGTTTATGGCGTTGTGGTTGGAGTGCCAGGCCTCTAGGAATTCTCTGGCATGTCTTTGCTTAGCCTGTCCCAGGATAGATGTGTTGTCCCAGTCGAAATGGTGGGTTTTTCATCCGTGTGTAGGGCTACGAGGGAGAGAGGGCCGTGTCTTTTTGTGGCTAGCTGGTGTTCATGTATCCTGGTGGCTAACTTTCTTCCTGTTTGTCCTACGTAGTGTTTCTGGCAGTCCTTGCATGGAATTTTGTAGATGACGTTGGTTCTGTCCATAGGTTGTACTGGGTCTTTTAAGTTTGTTAGTTTTTGTTTGAGAGTGTTGGTGGGTTTGTGTGCGACTAGGATTCCGAGGGGTCTCAGTAGTCTGGCTGTCATTTCTGAAACTTCTTTGATGTATGGTAAGGTGGTTAGGGTTTCTGGCTGTGTTTGGTCTGCTTGTCATGGACAAAACCAACGTCATCTACAAAATTCCATTCAAGGACTGCCACAAACACTACATAGGACAAACAGGAAGAAAGTTAGCCACCAGGATACACGAACACCAGCTAGCCACAAAAAGACACGACTCTCTCTCCCTCGTAGCCCTACACACGGATGAAAAAAACCACCATTTCGACTGGGACAACACATCTATCCTGGGACAGGCTAAGCAAAGACTTGCCAGAGAATTCCTAGAGGCCTGGCACTCCAACCACAATGCCATAAACAAACACATAGATCTAGATGCCATCTATCAACCCCTCAGAAAACGAACAGGAAATGACATCACCACAAACCCCAGGAACCCCATCCAGGAGAAAGATATAAATAGAAAGCAGGAGACAACAGCTTTGCTTCACTTGAAGGTGGCCACTGATGATGTTACCTAGCCAGGTAATGAAACGTCTGGATATTAAACCTACAGCTCAGCGAGCAAACCTATACCCCAATTATTAAATGTAGTTCTTGGGGCTAAAGGGGTTAAAGGGAATGGGGTGAAAGTGGGAACAGGGCATGGAGTTTGAATATTAACTATGATCAGATTGAATGGCCTACTCTGCTCCTATTTTCCATGTTTCTTGCATTTCCAACCCCAAGCAGTCTGTTCAGTCATTGACTGGGCATTACACCATGCTCCCCTGTCAAAACAAGGCAGATCATCCCTATCAAAAGCATGTGAGAGTCGCAAGACAATTCCAGGATGTGAAACCTGCCATATTCTCTTCCAGATCTTTGTTTATCTCAGAAGTGAACGTCCTGTTGTATAAGTTGTACAAATGCTTCTTCCCCAAGCCAAAGATAATCGACTAAAATTGTGGAACGTGATATTTTAGATTAGCTTAGATAACTTACAGTGTGGAAACAGACCCTTTGACCCAACAAGTCCACACTGACCCCCGCCCCTAATACTACAGGCAATTTAGCATGGTCTATTCACCTAACCTGCACATTTTTTGGACTGTGGGAGGAAACCAGAACAAACCCACGCAGAGAATGTGCAAACTGCATGCAGTCAGTCACCTGAGGTGGGAATTGAACCCAGGTCTCTGGTGCTGTGAGGTAGCAGTGTTAACCACTGTGCCACCTAAGCAGAAAATGTTCAAAACAGGTTTTATGCTAACAACTTTATGGCACAAAACTTGAAGGGTATTTTTTAGAAAAATCTACGACTTTTCCAAAGGCTATCAAACCAGAAGATTGTAAAACATGGGAGTAGAAGTGCGCTATTCAGCCAATCAGGTCTACTCCTCCATTCAATGAGATCACGGCTTGCCTAATAATCTGTTATGTCCACCTTGAATGACCCAGTGTGGACTTCGCCCTGTGATAAAGGATTGCACAGATTCACTACTGTCTACTACTCTCATCTCTGTCTTAAAATGAATGACTCCTAACTCTGAGATGATGCCTTCTGTTCCTGGACATTCCCAAATGGGGAAATAACCAGTCCACACCTACCTTATCAAACCCCATGAATATTACAGGTCACCTCTCATTTTTTGAACTCCATTGAGTAGAGGCCCAACGTACTCATCTCTTTTCACAAGACAGTTCCTTCATGCATGGGGATCCTCAAATCCCATTCTGCTGCAGCTTTCTGCACATTCTCTTCATTTAAATAATATGCAATGCTTCTATTCTTCTTGCCAAAAGTGCATAACCTCACATTTTTCCACATTAGCTAAGATTTTTTCATACTTACTTAACTTGTCTACATCTTTATCTAATTTGTCATCCTCATCAGTTGCCTTCCCACCAATTTTTGTGTCATTTCCAAACTTGGTGATAGCATATTCACTTTCCTTATCCAAACCATTACTACATATTGTAAATAATATGGCTCCAGGACTGATTCCTGTGACATTGCACTAGTTACTGGCTACCATCCTGAAAATGTCCCCCTTATTCCAATGCTGTCTTCTACTGGTTAGCTAATCTCTTTCCAAGCTGATATACTACCCTCAACACCATTGACTATTATCTTATTAAGAAGCTTTACGTGCCTTATTGAATGCCTTTTGAAAATCCAAATGTATTATATTTACTGGTTGTCCTGAATGTATTCACTTGTTACCTCCTGAAATAATTCTAATAAATTTGTCAGATGTGATTCCCTTCAGGTAGCCATGCTGATTCTGCTTGATTACATTCTGTATTCCTAACTGTTCTGCTATTTATAAAGGACTCTAATATTTTCCCAATGACATATGAAATTAACCAGCTTTCTGTTATCTGCTTGCTTGTCTGTCTTACTTTTTTGAAAACGTGTTACAGTGGCAGTTTTCCAATCCACTGGGACTTTTCCAGAATCTGAGGCTTCTTGGAAGGTTAAGACAAGTGGATCCACTTCCTTTAAAATCCTCGGAATGAGCTCAAGAGGTCCAACAGACTTATCAGCCTTTAGCCCCATTAGTTTCCATTGTGCATTTTCCTCCAGTGATAGTTATTGTGTTTATTTTCTTACCCCGTTAATATTTTGGCTATTTAATAGTTGTAGAATACTTTTAATGTCCTACACCATGGCGAGTGATGTAAAGCATTTGTTCAACTCCTCAATCATTTTTTTGCTTCCCCACTATTATTTCCCCAGTCCTATTCTCTAAGGGACCTTTGTTGACTGATTTTCCTCACTATTGTTATGTGCTGTATTTTCAATTTGTAATTATTGTTTCTGATATTCTATTTCTCAGTACTACCTCAGAAGTTCATTTCCTCTATCCAATAAACAATATGCATTTATATTACACCATCAATATAGTACTATGTCCCGAAGTCCTCTAATATCACTGATAATCGAAGGAACAATGCTTTTTTTTGAATTTTAATAAGAATCGTGGAAATCATAGATGAAACTCCATTTTAATAAAATAGAGAAATTGGATACAATTTCTAAAACAGATCAAATGCAGGAACCTGATTCCATGTACATTGCACAAGAAAAAAAAATTGATTGGCTGTCAACGAAACTACACAGAATCTCTTTTCACAAGTAAATCCACATTATAGCCAATATCTATTTGTTTTGTTTGTAAGACCTTTATCTTGCATCAAGCAATTTCATTCAAATTTTATCTAAAGTACATTCAATCAAGTATGTTCTTCTTTTGACAACTACAGACAATATTAATTTGTTAGTGGTTCTGTTTCTATTTCATAGACTTTAGGATTGCAGATCTCCTGTACTTATTTGTTGCAGTTAGTTGGAAGATGTACTGTTCAAAATGGACAGGACAATTAACTTTGTAATGATAAATGCAATATTCTGTGTCTCTTTAAAGACAAGTTTTCCTGCGATAGGCTTTATTTATTTTTGAGTAGTCCTTCAAGTCAGGCAAATGTCAGGGGTACATAGAAAGTTTTTAAAAAAATTATTCATGGGATGTGGGCATAACTGCCTAGACCAGCATTTATTACCTATCCATAATTACCCTGGATAAGGTAGGGTGAGCTGCCTTTTTAAACTGTTGCAGTTCTTAGTTGAAAGGTTACAGTGCTGGAAGGGAATTCCAAGATTTTGATCCGGAAACAGTGAAGAGTAGGCTTATTCAGCCTGTCAAGTCTACATTGGTGTTATTTATTATCCCACAAGGATGTTACACTGTGATTTCTGATGTAGCCAAGGAAATACCATGTACAGTGAATCTCTGCTTGTCTTAGAGCTGATAAATTGTCTCATAGATTCACAATCTTCTGTAAAAGGAACCTCTTAATGTCTAACCTAGTTGTACCATTACATAAATTGTTCTGTTCAACCTATTGAATTGAAGTTGATTAAAGCCTCTTCATTATTTTAAACATCTCAATCAAAACCTGCAGAACAGTCCAATAGTTTTCACTTTTTAGAATAAATAGAACCTGATTTTTAAAATCTTAATGGAACAAAGATGACATAAACTCTGTATAATTCTTGTAACCCTCTTCTAGATCGCTTCAAACTCTAAAAATCATAAAAAGAGAGAACCGAAAATGGGCAGTATATTCTAAAAGAAGTCAAACAAAGAACAAAGAACATTACAGCACAGGAACAGGCCCTTCGGCCCTCCAAGCCTGCACAAATCCAGATCCTCTGTCTAAACCTGTTGCCTATTTTCTAAGGGTCTGTATCCCTCTGCTCCCTGCCCATACATGTATCTGTCTACATACATCTTAAATGATGCTATCGTGCCTGCCTCTACCACCTTCACTGGCAATACATTCCAGGCACCCACTACCCTCTGCGTAAAGAACTTTCCATTCATATTTCCCTTAAACATTTCCCCTTTCACCTTGAACTCATGACCCCTAGTAATTGAATCCCCCACTCCGGGAAAAAGCTTCTTGCTATCCATCCTGTCTATACCTCTTATGATTTTGTCGATCTCAATCAGGTCCCCCCTCAACCTCCATCTTTCTAATGAAAATAATCCTAAACTACTCAACCTCTCCTCATAGCTAGCACCCTCCATGCCAGGCAGCATCCTGGTGAACCTCCTCTGTATCCTCTCCAAAGCATCCACATCCTTTTGGCAATGTGGCGACCGGAACTGTATGCAGTATTCCAAATGTGGCCAAACCAAAGTCCTCTACAACTGTAACATAACCTGCCAACTCTTGTACTCAATACCCCACCCAATGAAGGAAAGTATGCTGCACGCCTTCTTGACCACTCTATCAACCTGTATTGCCACCTTCAGGATGCAATGGACCTGAATGCCCAGATCTCTCTTGTACATCAATCTTCCCCAAGGCTTTTCCATTTACCGTATAGTTTGCTCTTGAATTGGATCTTCCAAAATGCATCACCTCGCATTTGCCCAGATTGACCTCCATCTGTCATTTCTCTGCCCAACTCTCCAATCTATCCATATTCTGTTGTATTCTCTGACAATCCCTTTTACTATATGCTACTCCACCAATCTTAGTGTCATCTGCAAACTTGCTAATCAGACCACCTAAAACTTCCCCCAGATCATTTATGTACATCACAAACAACAGTGGTGCCAACACGGATCCCTGTGAAACACCACTGGTCACAGTTTTCCATTTTGAGAAACTTCCTTCCACTACTGCTGTCTGTCTCCTGCTCTTCAGGTAGATTTCTATCCATCTAGCTCGTACACCCTGGACCCCTTGCGACTTCACTTTCTCCATTCAGCCCACAGAGAGGACCTCATCAAAAGCCTTACTGAAGTCCAGGTATATGACATCTACAGCCCTTCCCTCATCAATCAACTTTATCACTTCCTCAAGGTTTACACACAAAGGTGTTATGATGTTTCTGTTTTGTATTGAATTGTCCTAATTCTCAATTTTTTTTGCCTTTTTAAAATTTTATTCATTCGTGGGACAGGGTGTTGCTGGCTGGTGAGCATTTATTGCCCGTCCCTAGTTGCCCTTGAGAAAGTGATGGTGAGCTGCCTTCTTGAACCACTGCAGACCACCTGCTGTGGGTTGATCCACAATGCCAGTAGAAGGGAATTCCAGGATTTTGACTCAGTGACAATGAAGGGACAGTGAATTATTTCCAAGTCAGCATGGTGAGTGGCTTGGAGGTGAACTTGCAGGGGTGGTGTTTGTATACATCTGCTGCCCTTGTCCTTCTAGATGGAAGTGGCCGTGGGGTTTGGAAGGTGCTGTCTGAGGATCTTTGGTGGATTTCTGGAGTGAACTTTGCAGATAGTACACACTGCTGCTGCTTCACAATACATAGTGAATCTCGAGCCATATGTATTGTTAACTCCAAGATCTTTCTTTTTCTCAAGCTAGTTTAGATCCATACCATAAAAGGTATAAATAGGTTTGCCATTACATTGCCTACATGCACAACTCAACATTCATCAAAATTCAATGCCGTTTGCCAACAAAATTTCTATTTTCATATATAGATTAGGAGCAAGAGTAGGCAATTTGGCCCCTGGAGCCTGCTCTTATTTGCAGTGCGTTGGAGTACATGCTAAGGTTGTGCAACATTTTGATGAGATCACACTGTATATGAATTACTGTGTGCTGATTTCCATATGCTTCATGTGTTCACAAACTTTCAGTGAAGTAATTTCTCCTCACCCCAGTCATAAATGACTACCACTTATCCTAAAACTATGGCCCCATGTTTCAGATTCTCCAACAAATGGAAACAAACTCAGCATCTACTCCACTAATTCCTTTTAGAGTCCCGTAAAGATCAATAAGCTTAATTTACTCAGCCATTTACTTAGCCACAACTTTCTTTGTATGCTAACAATTTCCTTTCATATTGCTTTTGTTCATCGAAGTGCAGTTTGGTCTCCATGTTTAAAAAGGGATGTACCTCAATGTAGGCGCTACCGAAAAAATATTGCTAAATTGATCCCTGGGATAAGAGGATTGCCCTGTAATGAAAAACTGAGCAAACTGGGTCTCTATTCTCAGCAGTTTAGGAAGATGAGAAGTGACCTCTCTGAAAGACAACAAGATTCTGAAGGGGCTTGATAGGGTAAATACTAAGAATTTGTTTTCATTAGTCAGGAATCTGAACACAGGGACATATTTAATATTGGAATAGATAGATTTTTGATTGCTCAGGGAATCAACAGTTAAATGGAGTGGGCAGGAAGATGAAGTTGTGGCCCAAAATCAGGTATGATCCATTTGAATGATGGAACAGGCTCGACAGACCACATGGTCTGTTCTTCCTGTTTTCTTATGCATTCTTATGTTCTTATATACAGTTGTTTCACTGAAGGTGGATGCAGGTACTGTTTTGTTCCTGCTAGTCTGAAACAAAGCGTCTCAAAATTGATGGATGGGGGGATTCAAGATGGCGGCGACCCAGCAAGTCTGAGTTTACAGTGCTCCTCCCAAGACTTGGACAAAGTGGGTCACCTTCCCCCACCACACTCACCAAATCATTTTAAATAGTTTTTACTTAATGTAATTAGTTGTTTAGTATTGAATTTAAACAATTTAATCTCCAGTAAAAATGACTAAAGGGAAGGGAGCCAGCAGCTCTCAGCAAGCAGGAACCCCTTCCCCACCCTCTTCAGCTGCAGCAGAGGCGTCCACAGCCGCCCCGAGGAACTTATCCGGTGGCGAGCCTCGTGGAAATAATCTGCAAACTTGATGCGAAGATCGACGCCTTTATTGAAGAATGCCGAAGCCGATGGGACTCACTCTCACCCGCGCTGAAAAAGCACGACCGAGACATCAAGGAAATTGAGCGTCGAGTTGGAGGGGCGGAGCTAAAGGCCGCGACCTCCGAAACTACAGCACAATCGGCCGTGGACCGGATCCGGACTCTTGAACAGCGAGTCCGGACCTTAGAGAATCACATTGATGACCTCGAGAATCGAGGTCGTCCAAAAAGTATTCATTTGCTGGGTCTTCCCGAATGCTTACTGCGTTTCTCGAGCAGTGGCTTCCACAGCTTTTAAATCTGGAGGCTGGATCAAGCCAGGTAAGGGTGGAATGGACCTACCGGGTCGCAATACGCGGGCCCAGCTCGAACCAGCGTCCCCGCCCGGTCCTGTTCCAGCTGCAGAGCTATAAGGAGAGGCAGATACTCCTAGAAGCCTCTAGAAATCTTGTAAAAGATCCCCAAGCCATGGGCCATGAAGAAGGGCTTATGCCCGAAACGTTGATTCTCCTGTTCCTTGGATGCTGCCTGACCTGCTGCGCTTTTCCAGCAACACATTTTCAGCTCTGATCGCCAGCATCTGCAGCCCTCACTTTATCCCCAAGCCATGATCTATAAAGGATCCAAGATCATGTTATTCTAGGACTTTTCCCCAGCTGTGGTCCGCAAGAGGAAGGTGTTTGATGAAGCGAAGAAGTGTTTAAGGGACTTAAATATTCAGTACTCCTTGCACAACCCAGCGACGCTACGCTTTAACCATGAAGGATCTGTGTATAACTTCGGATCGCCAGAAAAGGCCAAGGAATTTTTGGACTCTCTTAAATAAATTATAAGAATTAATTGATGTTGGGATTGCTTTCCCCCCACTCTGGTTTACAACCCTCCCCCTTCTATTTATTTATTAATCCCCTTTTTTTTAACCTTATTGTTTAATATTATCTTGGGGGGTGGGAAGAGGGATTTATTTATTTGTTCTCTACTTAATGATTTTCACCCCCTTTTTTAAAATTATATATATATATATATATATATATAGGCCGGGGTGTTTAGTTAATGTTGGTGGGGCGCGGTGGTTACCTTATCCTATTTTATCTCTGTCTCTAGGAGCGGGGTTGTTATTTTGTATTATTATATCTAATTATTACTTGCTGAGGCTGTAACTTTATAGTTATATATGTTTATATATGGTATTAACAAATATATACAGGTGTTGGTGGGGGTGGGGGGTAGGGTGGGGAGTGTTAGCTCTAGCTCTGTTGTATATTTGAATTTTCTTCATCCTATTGAGGAGCACCTGGATCAAGGGTGGGGCACTATGGACTTTTGGAAAGGAAGTGATACCCCCTGGGAACAAGGGGGAAAATCTCCATTTAAATACATTTTATATTTTTTTTATGTAGAAATTGTTTTTTATTATACTGTTCTGAGTGTATCAGAGAGCCTTTATTTTTGTGAATTTTATATGCTCTATGCTCGGGATGTTCTGGATAGGATTTCCCCTCCCGAGGGGTCTCGGATCTGCCCGGACGATTATGGTTGATCAGTTGGTTAAGTGGTGCACCTGGAATGTCAAGGGGAATAATTCAGCAGTCAAAAGGAAGAAAATATTATGGGTGGCACGGTGGCACAGTGGTTAGCACTGCTGCCTCACAGCGCTGGAGACCCTGGTTCAATTCCTGCCTCAGGCATCTAACTGTGTGGAGTTTGCACATTCTCCCCGTGTCTGCGTGGGTTTCCTCCGGGTGCTCCGGTTTCCTGCCACAGTCCAAAGATGTGCAGGTCAGGTGAATTGGCCATGCTAAATTGCCCGTAGTGTTAGGTAAAGGGGTAAATGTAGGGGAATAGGTGGGTTGCGCTTTGGCGGGGGTCGGTGTGGACTCGTTGGGCCGAAGGGCCTGTTTCCACACTGTAATCTAATCTAATCAAACCTCAAGAAAGAAAGGGTTGATATAGCTCTCCTACAGGAGACACACTTATTGGATAAAGAACACTTGAAATTACGACAGGGTGGATTTGATCAGGCCTTTTTTTCTTCTTTTAGCTCAAAAAGCAGAGGAGTTGTTATTCGGAAGAATTTCCCTTTAAAATCCTAAATCAGATAAAAGACGAATCTGGACGATATATTCTGATTAAAGCCCTTATAAATGGAGAGGAATATGGGATTTTAAATTTGTATTGCCCGCCGGCGCATCCTTTTAAATTTATAACGGAAGCTTTCTCAAAGTTGATGGCTCTCGGTGCTCGTCATACAATTATAGGGGGAGACTTTAATTGTATTATGGATCCGGAAATAGATAGAATTCGCAAGAGTACTGCAGGAGTATCTCCCAGATCTAGACAATTGGTGGATTTAAACAAAGAATTAGGATTAGTAGATGTATGGAGATGCCTTCATCCACAGGGCAGAGATTTTTCTTTTTACTCCAATCCACATAAATGTCATACCAGAATCGATATGTTTTTTGCCCCCTCGATTTTTATAAATTCCATATCATCCTGTAAAATAGGCAGTATAGCAATTTCCAACCACGCTGCTGTATATATGGAAATCAAGGCGAGAAACAATGAGACATCCCCTCGGCATTGACGTATGGATCCCTTCCTGATGAAAGATAGTAAATTTGTAAAGTACTTCTCTCAAGAATTTAAAACTTTTTTAGAAATTAATTCAGGTACGGCTAGCAACCCATCAATGATGTGGGAGACCATCAAAGGTTACGCGCGAGGTTTGATCATCTCATACTCAGCGACCCAGAAAAAATTAAAGGGAGAACAATAGCGTTTGCTCGAAGCTCGCTTAAAAGCGGCTGAAACAGCATAAGCTGACAGACCTTCTATTATCAAATTACAAAGGATTACGGCTCTAAACACCACCTTACCCAATCGGCTAAGAAGGAGATATTATTTGCAAAACAAAGGTTATATGAATTTAGTGATAAACCTGGTAGATATTTAGCATTTCTTGCAAAGAAAAAGAAGGCCTCTCAAACTATCACGTCTATCAAGGAAAGTGAGGGTATTTTGACTTATGATCATAAAAGGATTAACACAATCTTTAGAAAATTTTATTCTGATTTATATAAATTGCAGAATTGCCATGACAGGACTAGGAGGATGCAGTCATTTTTTGAAAACCTAACTTTTCTGGACCTAACTCTGGAACAGGTATCGGTCTTGAATGTTCCCCTAACAATCCAAGAAATACTTGACGCAATCAGGCAACTTCAGAATGGTAAGGCACCTGGCCCAGATGGCTTTCAAGCTGAATTCTATAAAACATTTACAGGAATATTGGCTGGTCCATTTATGGACATGTATAACTATTCATACAGTCAGGGCTGTCTCCCGCCTTCGCTGAAAGAGGCGAATATATTTCTTATCTTTAAAAAAGGAAAGACCCAGAAGATTGCGCGTCATACAGACCAATAAATGTAGATTTTAAAATCCTCTCTAAAACGTTAGCATTGAGGCTAGAAAGGGTATTGCAACATATTATAAAGGAGTATCAGATGGGCTTTATTAAGGGCCGTAGATCATCCAATAATATTAGAAGGGTTTTGAATGTGATTCAAGCCTGTCATCAGGGAAAGATACCAGGAGTAGTGGTCTCATTAGAAGCGGAAAAGGCATTCGACAGGGTTGAATGGTCATATTTGTTTTACACATTGGAAAGGTTTGGCGTTGGAAAGGTGTTTACCAAATGGGTCTCAACATTGTATAGTGATCCCAAGGCAGTTGTGATTACCAATGGATTCGGCTCGGATAGCTTCAGTCTAGATAGGGGCTGCCGTCAGGGATGTCCTCTTTCGCCATTGTTATTCACGTTAATAATTGAGCCACTAGCAGAAGCTAGACGGGCTGACCCTAATATAACGGCCCTGAGGATTGGTACAGGTAAACATAAAATTACCCTTTATGCAGATGATGGTCTTCTATTTCTCAATAATCCCTTGATGTCCGTGTCTCGCTTAATCCAAGTTATTAATACATTTAGTATATTTTCAGGCTACAAAATTAATTTCTCAAAATCGGAGGCTATGCTAGTATATCCTACTTATTGGATGGATCCCACTTTCCCTTTCGTTGGTCCCTGGAGGGTTTTTTATATTTAAGCATTTTTTTTACCCCAGTATTTGGTCAGTTATACAAGGCTAACTTTGTGCATTTACTGGAAAGGATAAGGCAGGACCTCCAGCAATGGGGAGACCTTCCAATTTCTTGGTTAGGCAGAATAGCACTAATTAAAATGAATGTCCTGCCCCGTCTCCTATACCCTATGAGAATGCTTCCAGTGATGCTGCTGAGGCTGGCACTACGTAAATTATATGGCTGGTTGGGTTCATTTATCTGGAATCATAGACGGCCCCTCATTAAGCTGAAGAAGCTACAGCTTCCACAGGCA
>NC_057714.1:41399775-41424974 GCF_004010195.1 Chiloscyllium plagiosum | reverse complement strand
GGGGTCCTGATGTCTTTTGAACAGCTGTGTCAGAACTTTGGATTACCTAATGGAGACCTCTTTCGATACTTCCAAATTCAAGATTACATACAGAAGAAGACTACGTTATTAGATAGTCTTTATAAATCAGATAGAGAATGTAGAGTGCTATGGCCAATGGGGGTATCTTCCGTCAGCACTATTTATCATTTATTACATGATGAAGTATCGGGAGATACGGACAATCTGTTTAAAACATGGGATCAGGATTTGGGACTAGAAATCTCTATAGAAACGTGGAATGACATATGGGAAAATGCCAGAAGAATCACCATCTGCAACAGAATTCAGGCCATTTAACTGAAGATACTTCATAGGGCACATATAGCACCAGATTGATTGGCAAAATTTAAGGCAGGAGCATCTCCAATGTGTCCCAAATGTAAAATAGAGGTGGGCACTCTTGTACATTGCTTATGGACCTGTCATAAGATCCGTAGATATTGGACTAAAGTAGCAAGTGCTCTGACAGAAATCTTAGGAACGGAAATTAGAATGGACCCTGTATCTCTCCTTTTGGGCTTTTCGAACTTACCCTCCCTGGATATGCATGGGAAGAGATGATTTTCTATTCTCTCTTTCTGTGCAAGGAAAAATATTTTGGTAAACTGGGTGGCTGAGGGCCCCCCTGGACTTTCAAATTGGCACAGATTAATTATGGAGTGTATTCCCCTTGACTTCCTTACACCAAAAGACCACATTATTCCATAAAATATGGCAGCCCTTCTTGAATTATATAAATACAGATATTTCGGCTATCCTAACAAGGGCTTTTATTTAATTGAGATGGCGAATCTGGCTGGTCCGGGACCCCTTGGGGAGAGGAATCCCGCACGAATACGGGTTTTGTTACGATTTGATGTTAATACATTCATAGCATGTATCCCACTACCCAATTTAAAAGTTATCCGTTGGTTTTTATGATGTAAGAGACTTAATTATACACTCTGGTTGGTTGTAGGTTAGATTAGTAGTTAGTTAAGTTTTGTTTTTTTCTTGGTATTTTTCTTTTGTCAAATTTTGGTTATTATTTATTTAAGATTTAATTGTATATCAATGTTGATACTTGGGTTATTTTTATATTTTGTAAACTTGTAAAAATATGTTAAATTTTCAATAAAAATATCTATTAAAAAAAAATTAATGGATGGATTTCAGGGAAATTGGCACATGGGTAGGATGTGACTGCAAAGAACCGGAGAAGTCTAACCCAGGTCTGAATATTTTAAATAATCCACTAACTTTAGGAGATGGTGAAAATTGCCTTTCTTTTAAAAGAAATGAATATTGTTAATTGTTTTATAATGTTGCATATTGTCTCAGCTACTATGATAGAACCCAAAACAGTTGCCGACTCGAGAATAGAGTTTTCAGGGCAGTTTGTTGGATGCAAATTGGTCTGAAGACTCCACAGTGAGATGGAAACTCTTAATTAAAAGATTTATTTCTTTCAGCTTGTAGTTATAGACCACAAACTAAGCATGGAAAAGCTAAGGAATGAATGAACACTGATTTAACACACTGTGACAGAGATACGCATGGTACTGAACACATTCTTCACTAGCCTATGATTGAAATTATTCTAGTGAGTCAAAGTTCCTCTGACTCAGACTTGTTATTATCCTCCAGTCCAAGTCTGAATAGCTTTTCAAGACACGAGAAACAGCCTTCAAAGGTAATAATCTCTGCCATGCTACCCAAACCATATGCAACTTTGCTGTGAAGTTGCTGGTGTTAGAGTTGCTATTCACTTGCTCACTCGTTCACTTGCTGTTGACATTTTATTCACACCATCTGACACTTTTCATCAATGGCAGAGACTTGTTCTTCAGCCTGTCAACACTCCACTCACACCATTTGTATGATCATAGGCCTATAAATGTTGTACCTGTGTGCTTTTCTTCACTTGACATGACAAAGAGGCAGTGGTCCAAACGCTTGTGATTTCAAATAAGCCTGTTGGACTATAACCTGGTGTTGTGTGCATAGAGTCAAACAGACCAGGGAGTTGAATCATATCCTCCAAAGAGACAACAGTTTCAATACAAAGCTCACTGGCACCATTATAGGGGAAATGAGAAGCTATTCCATTGGTTTCGGCTCACTTGAACTGAACTTGGACAAATATACTGGCAAATCTTACAGTTCAGGCTGCAGATAGTGTTTTAAACTAAAATACGGAGTTAAGTGTTTATGTACAGGAGATGTATCAATCTGAAGAGGAAAGTCAATGCCATTCAGCAATGTAACAATTTAGGTAAAGATAGGCAGAGCGACAAGAAAGGTAAAATAAAATTAAAAGTAAAAGGACTTTTTTCTGGACACTCAAAGCATGGCTTACATATGGAAATTACAAGGTGAGATACATTGGTTTGTTCTAATAGCTGTTACACAGACAAGAGTTCCTTGACCACATTTGGGAATGAAATGTATCAGAGTACTTGACATTTCAACAAGACTGACAAAGTGGAGAAGGGTGGCTGGGTGGTGGGGTGAAAGGGGTCGGGGGGGTGGAGCTAAGATAATTTAAAAAACGTAACAGAAGTGATAACGAATCTTGGGTTGCAAGTGTAGGAAGTAGAGTTTGATAGGTGGAGATAAGAAAATACTACCAGGATATGTATTAAGAAAATATTGCTGCAGGAGTTCCTCAGAACAGCATCCTAGATTTATCCAGATTCAGTTGCATTATCAATGACTTTCCCTTCAAAGTAAGGTCAGAAGTAAGATGTTCACTGATGATCGCAAAGTATTCAGTAACTTTGCAATTGCATGGAATCTGAAATCTGTTTGAACTAATAAAGGTCAAGTAACACACAAGTGGCAGATAATTACCACCTCTAACAAGAGACAATCTGATCATCTCCCCAGACATTTGTTATGATCCTAGCTGAGGTTTCTACTAAACAAGTCAGATCCAGAAATGAAATTAGGCTGGACAGGTGTTTTTGTGTTTATTGAAGTGGGGACTAACACTGAATCACAAGCACACAAAACTGCAGATTTGTTTTCAGCAATTAAACTGGTTTAATCCTCCAAGATGGCAATGGAGTGGCAGAGCTGCTTCTGAACTCCCGGCCTGGGGCTCATCTGTTTCTGGCTGCTTTCCTTGTTTCTTTTTCTTCTTTTAACTTTTACTTTTTACTTTCGCTTTTTTTTGTCCTTTTTAAAAGACTTTTCTGCGCCTTTGGCAAGACAAGGGCAGGCCTGCGCATGTGCAGCTGGGGCAGCAAGAGTCAGCTCCTTGAGGAATGGGAGCCCAGCAGGGGGAGGGAGGAAGAGGGAGCGCAACATGGTGGGCGGGTGAAGAGGGAAGCCCTTAGAGAGCTCGTGACGGCAGCAAATGTGGCCCCAGCGGCAAGAGATAGTGACTTCGTTGGCGGGCCCAGCTCGACTCGAAGCGACAGCAATGACTTTCAAGATGGTGGCGACAACAGGCAGCCTGTACAGTCAGCGGGGAAGATAGCATCCACGGTTGGCATCGGAATCGGGATGTTTGGCTTTAATTGCGGTGATGCGGTATTCCTAGTGGATCGATTGGTCGGCCAGGTGTGGTACTCCTGGAATGCAGTAGCATCAATAGAAGCCTAGAAGCAGGATTCCTGGAATAGCTCGATCATGTCAAGCATTGGTGGGCCCAGAACCAGTTGTGGTGACTCCCCACTCATGTCAAGCAGAGCACAAAAAGGGAGGAAGAACTCTATTTTCAGTTGTATTCTAGTTACATCTTAATATCTTCTGAAACTCAAAATGGCGCTGGAGCGTGGTGACATATTACACCATTAGTAAATGTGAGGTCATCCATTTTGGAAGAAATAAAAGCAAATCAGATTATTATTTAAATGCTGAAAAATTGCAGAGGGATCTGGGTGCCCTTGCGCATGAATCATAAAAAGTTTATTTGCAGGTGCAGCAGGTAATTAAGACGGCAAATGTAATATTGTACTTCATTGCTAGAGGGATGGAGTTTAAAAATGGGGAGGTTATATTGCAGCTCGAGAGGGTGTTGATGAGGCCATACCTGGCATTCTTTGTACAGTTTTGATCTCCTTACTTGAGAAAGGATGTGCTGGCACTGGAGGGAGTACAGAGGAGGTTCAATAGTTTGATTCCAGAGTTGAGAATGTTGGCTTATGAGGAGAAATTGAGTAGACTGGGACTATACTCATTGACATTTAGAAGAATAAGGTAGGATCTTTGAGAAAATTATGAAGGAAATAGATAAGATAGAAGCAGGGAGGTTGTTTCCACTGGCAGGTGAAACTAGAACTAGACGGCATAACCTCAAAATAAGGGGAGCAGATTGAGGACTGAGTTGAGAAGGAACGTCTTCTTCCAAAGGGTCGTGAATCTGTGGCATTCCTGCCCAGTGAAGCAGTTGAGGCTACCTCATTGAATGTTTTTGAGGCAAAGATAGATAGATAAGATTTTTGAACAGTAAAGGGATTAAGGGTTATGGTGACCAGGCAGGTAAGTGGAGTTGAGTCTGTGAAAAGATTAACCATGATCTTATTGGATGAGTCAGATGCTCCCACTTCCTCCAGATGAAAGGGGTTGCCATGGGCACCCGCATGGGCCTCAGTTATGCCTGTCCCTTTGTTGGCTACGTGGAACAGGCTATCTTCTGCAATTACACCGGCACCACTCCCTACCTTTTCCTCCGCTACATTGATGACTACATCTGCGCCACCTTGTGCTCCCACGAGGAGGTTGAATGGTTCAACTTCACCAACACATTCCACTCCTACCTTAAATTCATCTGGACCATCTCAGACACCTCCCTCCCCTTCCTAGACCTCTCCATCTCCATCAACAGTGACCTACTCAACACTGACATTTTCTACAAACCCACAGACTCTCACATCTACCTGGATTACACCTCCTCCCACCCTGCTTCCTGTAAAAATGCTCTCCCTTATTCCCAATTCCTCCACCTCTGCCACATCTGCTCCCAGGAGGATCAGTTCCACCACAGAATACACCAGATGCCCACCTTCTTTAAAAAATGCAATTTCCCCTCCCATATGGTTGATGATGCCCTCCAGCACATCTCATCCACTTCCCGCACCTCCATCCTCAAACCCCACCCCTCCAACTGCAATAAGGACAGAACCCCCCTGGTCTTCACCTTTCACCCCACCAACCTCTGAATACATCGCATCATCCTCGCCATTTCTGCCATCTACAAACAGACCCCACCACCAGAGATATATTTCCCTCCCCACCCTATCCACTTTCCGTAAAGACTGTCCCCTCCGTGACTGCCTGGTCAGGTCCACTCCCCCCAACAACCTACCTCCCTCTCCTGGCATCTTCCCTGCCACCGCAGGAATTGCAAAACCTGCATCCACACCTCCCCCCCTCATGTCCATCCAAGGCCCCAAAGGAGCCTTCCACATCCATCAAAGTTTCATCTGCACTTCCACTCATGTCATTTATTGTATCCGTTACTCCCACTGTGGTCTCCTCTATATTGGGGAGACAGGATACCTACTCGCTGAGCGCTTCAGAGAACATCTCCATGACACCCACACCAACCAACCCCACCGCCCCGTGGCTGAACACTTCAACTCCCCCTCCTACTTTGTCGAGGGCGTGCAAATCCTGGGCCTCCTCCATTGCCACTCCCTAACCACCCGATGCCTGGAGGAAGAATGCCTTATCTTCCACCTCGGGACCCTCCAACCAGATGGCATCAATGTGGATTTTACCAGTTTCTTCATTTCCCCTCCCCCCCCCCCCCACGTTATCCCAGTTCCAACCTTCCAGCTCAGCACCGTCCTCATGACCTCCCACCTGTCCATCTCCCTTCCCACCTGTCCATTCCACCCTCCTCTCCGACTTATCACCTTTACCCCCACCTCCACCACCTATGGCACTCTCAGCTACCTTCCCTACATCCCCAACCCCCTCCCATTTACCTCTCCACCCCCGAGGCTCCCAGACTCATTCCTGATGAAGGGCTTTTGCCTGAAACATCGATTTTCCTGCTCTCCGGATGCTGCCTGACCTGCTGTGCTTTTCCAGCACCACACTCTCGACTGTAAACTCCAGCATCGGCAGTCCTCACTTTCGCCTCGATGAGTCAGATGGCATACTCCTGCTCCTATTTCTTATGTTCTTATTTATTTTTTAAATACAAGTGACAATAAATTGTTCAATTCAATTTTTATGCTCAAAAATGAAGATAAAGTTGAACAAACTAAACTATTTACATATAATCCATTCTGAAAGATTTCAAAACATGATAAAAATACAATCCCATCTATTCCAACACCATCACTTTACAGTCTTCAAATACCAGAGATAGTTCCCTTCTCTATCACATCTAAGTGTTGTTTTATCCTGTTATTTCAGTTGCCATCTTTGATAGCTTTTTGTTCGATTAATCACACAACTGAGCTCAGATATTCTCAACTTCATATAGCCCCTTCAAGTCAAAAAAGTCTGGTCTCGATGTTTACTCTGTGTGATCATAAAAAGCTCAGAATGCAAATAACTTCCCATTACTACTTCAGGAGCTCTCTTTCATAAAAGGAATCATGGCTCTAGAAAGACTAGCAAGTTAAACCTTCTTATACACACAGAATAAAATCCATATGCCACTAGTTCAAAATCCAAATTCTTAAATAAATGATTTTAAGATGTGTTAGTCACACATCTCATATCACATCTCTCCCAAAGAAGAAGAAAGAAAGCTTTTAAGAGATTTTTTATTGCCCCTCAAAAATGATCTAACACTACTTCTATAGTATTGACAGCAAAGTATTGATTTAAACATACAATGAGTTACACAGCAACCATACTTTATATAACTCCATGAACAGCATGGCACTGGTGTCTTCCATATGTACTCTTGATAAAGTGTCCATTAGAACATTTTATTTTCCAGGCACATGAATGATTTTCAAATTATACAGTTGAAGGATGAAGTTCACTTGAAATCATCATAAGCTCTAGTTCCAAGAAAGTCAAAGGATTGTGGTCTGTACAAACAACAGTATCTTCCACACTATTTGTGATGCCTATTTCAAAATGATATACACAAGATTCAACTATTGAATATTTTACCTCACCTGATTTCTGTTTCTTTGAAAAATAACTGGCAGACTGTTTGATCCCATCTCATCATCTTCCACGAAAACTAGTGCACTTGTCAGTGCAGCTTTCAAATTGTCAAAGACACCTGCTTGTCTCTCTCCTCATTCTCCTTTAGTCTCTGCTTTTCTCCTAACTAAAGACTTACCATTCCAAACTGTATCTTGGATCATTCCAGCAGTGACATATCGATTTCAGGTTTCCTTTCTCCCAATTCTAAATGTTGGATAATCACTTGAAGCAGTTCATCCTTACATCATCCTGCTTCAACTTCTATCTTTAATTTACTTGCTACCTTTCTCAGTTTGGTTTTAGACAAGTATTTCAGATAATCTACAGTTATATCTTCCACTTTCAGAAATTAATGGCAACATTCAAAGCCATCTTTAAATCAGTGCGATAAACTTTACCATCACTGCACAGTTTTATGACAGAACCAGCATGTACTCATTATTTTAAAAAGAAAGACCAAAATGCCTTGTAAATCCAGTGAATTCAAATCCCAGTCAAGCTGCACGTATTATGGTCCCAGCTGATCTTATTTCTGAACAAAGTAGATCCCAGAGTAAGATTTGGCTTGATAGATCACAGATCACATCTCACATGCCACTTGTTCAAAGTCCAAACTCAAAAATAAATATAAATCACACCTCACATTGGACATTCAATGGCATTATCATCTGCCACCACATGACTAGACGTTTAAAAGCTGGTCACATGAACAAAGGCTTGGAATTCTGCATCTAATAACTCACCATGTAATTCCTCAAAACCTATCTACAGATGTTATGATCCCCATGGGGAAATAGTTCCACAAAATAACCAAATTTTTCAAGGAAAATCCAAATTATCAATACAATTCCACTTTGTCCAATAAAACAACAGATACATGGGTAGCTCAACAGTTCTGGCATCATCTGTGGAGTGAGAAATAGAGTTAGTATTCTGAGCCATTCTTAGCAATATGACTCCTCTTCAGACCTGCTCCTTTCCCGGAAAGGACAGAGTAAAAAAGTGAGTGCTAGTTCTCTACTTAATGGGAAATAATAAGAAAATTGCAGATGAAATGAATAAATATTTGGTTTCTGCCTTCTCTCTAAACGTACCAAAAAAATTTCAGTGATAGGCTGTAAATCAGAAAGTGGAAGGAAGAGACATCTTGGTGAAATTACAATCATCTGGGAAGCAGTACTGAGCAAACCGAGGAAGATGCAGAAAATGGCAAGTCCGAGTCCTAACGGGCCTCCTCCTACTGACTTTAACGAAATGGCTAATGAAATGGTAGTTGCTTTGGTGTTAATTTTCCAAAATACACTAGATTCTGGATAGGTTCCATCAGACTGGAAAATTCTTCCGTTCAAGAAGGCAATAAGGTAGAGAATAGGGAACTAAAGGCCAGTTAGGTTAGCATGTTATAAGGAAGTTGTTAGAATTGGTCATTAAGGAGATTATGGCTTTGCATTTGGAAAGACTCAAGGTAACCGAGAAGAGCCAGCACGGTTTTATGAAAGAGAAATCATTTGAACAAACTAATTGGAGTTCTTTGAAAAAGTAACATGTTCCTTGGGTAAAGGGGAGCCTGTTGATGTACAAAGAGAGTTAGGAACACATATGGTGAAATGGAAATAATAAGGTTGCAGATAGATTAACTGATGGGACTAAATTAAACAAATTGAGTATAATGTGAGAAAATATGAAATTGCTCACTTTTAGCAAGAACAAAAAAAAGGAAAGTATTACTAAATGGAAAATGAGTGCAGAATTCTGAGGGATCTAGGTATCACTGAGTCACAAAAGCTTAATATGGGTCCAGCAAGAAATTTGGAGGGCTAATAAGATGTAATCAATGTTCATTGACGCAGTCAATAAAGAATCAGAAATCAATGCTGCAAGCGTCATTAGCATACCAATTGCCTTGGGCAGATCATAGGAGCAACTGTGCAGCCACATAACCTAAAGGGAATGTTGGATACTAACCTTTATAATGATGGGAATCGAACATAAAAGTAGGAATGCTCTTTTTCAGTTACACAGGGCATGGGTGAGACCACTTCTCGAATATTGTGAGCACTTTTGGTCTCCTTACATAAGTTATGATGTAAATGTGTTGGTGGTGATTCAAAAGAAGTCTACTTGATAAATACCTGGGCTGAGCAGGTTGACTTGTGGGGAAAAATTGAACAGAGTGGGCTTGTATTCCCTGCAATGCAGAAGATTGAGGGATAATTTCATTGAAGTGTTTAAGGTTCTCATGGTCTTGTCAAGATGGACATGGAAAGGAGGTTTACTCTTGTGAGGCAGCCCAGAACCAAGGGGACACTGTTGTAAAACTTAGAGTCACTCTGAACACAGAGATAAAGAGAATTTCTTTTCCCTCAGCAGGTTATACAACTTTGGAACTTTCTACCTCAGAAGCTGGTAAAGATAAATCAATAAACATTTTTAAAATGGAGATACATAGATTCCTATTAAACAAAAGAATCAAAGATTATTGGGCGAGATGGTGGATTTTGAAACACAAAGAGATCAGCCATGATCTTTTGGAGTAGGCTGTAGAGCTGCCAAATTGTCTGCTTCTCATTCATGTATTCATTTGCTAAGATTGGCTGGCTGTTATTGGTGGGATTTCACAAAGAACAGTGCTGAACCCTCAGTTATTTGAATTCTATATTAATTACCTAGATTGTGTGTAATGCATCCAAATTTATTGATGATACAAGGTTAAATGGGAATGTAAGCTGGGAGGAGTTAATGGCGTGTGCCAAAACCACAACATAGTAAATCTTAGTCTTGTTAATGAATGGGTAAGAAGGTAACAAATGAAGTTTAAAGTCAGAAAATGTGAGATTATTCATTTTGGTAGTAAGAATAGAAAACTGAATATATTTTAAATGATGGGAGACTATTACATTTTGACAATCAGAGAGATTTGGATGTCCGCGAATATAAAATATAGGAAATTCAAATACAGATACAGCTAGCTGAACAATAAAGTAGAAAATCAGTATACCATTAATATGGAGAGAGATTGCAGGATTTAGAGTTGCAGAAGGATCTGGGTGTCCTGGTACATGACTCTTAAAAAACTAGCATTTAGATACAGTGAATGATCAGGAAGACAAATTGAATGTTTACATTTATTGCAAAGCAAATGGAATATGAGGAAGGATATTTTCCTGTAGCTGTACAAAGCTTTGGTGAGATCACATCTAGATTACTGTGTACAATTTTGGTCTTCCTATTTGAAATAGGATTTAATTACATTAGAAGTAATTTAAAGAAGACTTACTCAACACATTCTTGGGATAAAGAGCTAATGATCTGAAGAAAAATTGAACTTTTTGTTTAGATTAGATTACTTACAGTGTGAAAACAGGCCCTTCGGCCCAACAAGTCCACACCAACCTGCCGGAGCGCAATCCACCCAGACCCATTCCCTACACCTAACACTACGGGCAATTTAGCATGACCAATTCACCTAACCTGCACATTTTTGGATTGTGGGAGGAAACCAGAACATCCGGAGGAAACCCACACAGACACGGGGAGAATGTGCCAACTCCACACAGAGAGTCACGAATTGAACCCAGGTCTCTGGTGCTGTGAGGCAGCAGTGCTAACCACTGTACCACCGTGCCGAACTTGTTATGCAATTACCAGTTGGAATTTAGAAAAAAATAAGAGGAGACATTGTTGAAGCAAACAAGTTCTTGAGAGAACTTTACAGTATAGATCCTGAGGGGTTTTTTTTCCCCTTTAAGAAGAGTCTACGATGACGAAACACAATTTAAGAATACGAGGTCGTGTTTTTAAGATGAAGGGAAGTATTTTTTTCAATCTATGAAATTCCCTTCCCCAGAAAACAGTGGAGATTGGGTCAATTCATTTATTGAAGGCTGAATTCGGTAGATTATTTATAAACAAGGGAGTGAAGGGTTATTAGGGTAGGTGGGATGGGGCAAATAAGAAAGTAGAGTTGAGACCACATGTAGATCAGCCATGATCTTTTTGAATGGCAGAGCAGGCTCCAAGGACATGGTCTATTCTTGTTCCTAAGTAAATTCCCACCTTCCTAAACTGTTCAGAAGGAAAACCATGCTTTGGCCTTTATGAAAAGGAGTACAGTATTAGAGTTGAAACAGCCTGCTGAAAGTGCAGAGTCTTTAGAGAGACCAAACTGGACTACAGTTACCTTTTGATCTTAGCATACAAAGAATATTTGCCTTAGAGGGGATTCACTGGATTGATTTTTGGAATGTGGGGATTGTTCAATGTCCAATATCGCCTCCAGTGTTTAGACAAATGAGAGGTGATCTCATTGAAATACAAAAGATATTCAGCAAACTTGATAGGGTAGATGCTGTTTCACTTGGCTGGACAGAGACAAGCCAAGATAAACACTTTCCACTGTGTTTTGTAACAAAGTATGCATGACAATAAATGAATTCAATCAAATGTCGCGTGATGACACAATTTGGTGATAATGGCATGCGCCATCCTTGTTCTTTGCCTGTACTGGTTCTCTGAGAGCTGTAGGTAATGACAGCGAGGCCAGTTGATTCAGGATCTGCTCATTCTCCTCAGGCTCCTGTTAGTTCTCCCGCTGGAGGCTTTCTGGTTGCTGTTGCTGTTTGTGTTGGAGTTGTTGACAACATTGTAATTGAATGTAACTTCTTTGATGTTGTTGTTACATGTTCAATAAGGCCGTAAAGAATCGTCCAAGTGCATGTTCCTCCTCAGTTATATTGAACTGATACTCTGTGGGAAATATCAGAAATAGAGTGGCATGTTAGCAATAGTATCCCATTCCTAATATCAGTCACAATACAGCAACAGGTTATGTCCTGACACACTGTAGCTTTGAAGCTTCACAAGGAGGGCAATGTTAGCCTCTATATGGAGGCCCAAACTATGAAACTTTATGCAGATGTATATTGCAAATCCAACATTCTAATGTTAAATTGGGGGAATGAATTTCAGGCATTCTATTAGCACCCTCCCAAAAAATGTCACCCTTGAACATCACTGACCATGCCAATACATATTGAGAATGTGGCAGCTCTGAAGCTTTGCCTTCCACATCAAGTTTGAACATTGATGAAGAAAGGGGTGGCACGGTGGTTAGCACTGCTGCCTCACAGCGCCAGAGACCCAGGTTCAATTTCTGCCTCAGGCCACTGACTGTGTGGAGTTTGCACATTCTCTGCGTGGATGTGCTCCGGTTTCCTCCCACAGTCCAAAAATGTGCAGGTTAGGTGAATTGGCCATGTTAAATTGTTAGGTGTAGGGGGAATGGGTCGGTGTGGACTTGTTGGGCCGAAGGGCTTGTTTCCACACTGTAAGCAATCTAATCTTAAAAAAATGTCAAGGTCAGGTGAGACTCTTAATTTTGTGTCTGCCTGTCTCACATGATAGGAGACCAATTGATGCAAACTGTCTGATGTAGTGTTATAATGTAGTGTTAGTTGTTGCCAAAAGAGTGATCTTTTAAACAAATCTAATTTGAGGGCATGTTGGTGGCATTGCAAAATCAGTGGATGCATGATTAATACCATTGTCCCTAGCAGGGCCTCTGAAGTTACGCTGTCCCTGAAGAGAAAAACAGCAAGTTACTCTGCATGAGATGGCAGCCGTTTAGACTCATTATTGCACAGTTGTGTTTGGTGCAAAGATTGGAAGTTTTCAACTTTATGTCATTGTCAGTGAATTGCAGGTTTCTCGTGAGACACAAGATGATTCCCACATTTTTCACTTTTACATTGTGTTGCTGTCCCTACATCATTGATAACATTTCATTCTCCCCAATTTCCATTCAACCTCCTTATATTGCTGTTAATGTTTCCCCTTATTCCCCCAAAGCCTATGGCTTTCTGAGTTGCCATTGCCCTGTTGGCCATACACTTTCCTCATACTGAGGCCAGTGATTATTTATAGTGAGAACACTCCCTCTCACAGCTTCTCACTGTTCCCTAAGCTCTATGGAAAAATGACCTTCTATCTTGAATTGTCCACTTCCACTATCATCATTCCCTTACCAACCTAATCCAATGGCCCAACCCAGACTTGAGATTCCCACTTTCATCAAGGTTGCACTGATTGATCCCAGATAATCCTGCTCTGTGATTAATATTTAAAACCTCATGAATGAATGTGGCGCACTCGCTGAACTGACTTAGGAGCATTGCCCTGCTTATGTGTGCCCAGTCCTTGGATGGGTGTCTCCTCGAACCCTGAGGTGGCTCAATCCCCAACTGATTGACCATGGCCAACCCCTGGACTGATAATCCTGCTTCATGCCAAGAAGGACTGGTCCGCTTTGACTTCCAGATGTGGTCGTTTGGTTAAAGTATACACAGTGTGTTTGCCATGTAAGCTGCTATCATAAACTGAAGGCGTTGCATTGAATTAGCATGGTGCTGTACAGAAATAATAAACCTCCTTTGACTGTTCAGTGCTCTGACAAACTGTCTGCTCCTCCCTCTGCACTAAACAGAAATGCAAGACACAGAGGCTGGTAGCTGATAAGTCAGGATTGAACAGCATATACATGAAAAAACAATGCAAGCCAGTCAGGTTGCGAGTTCTAAAGTAAGCACAAAAATGAGAAAGCACCAGGAAATAAGTGAAGCACCATAAGCTGCATCTGATTTAGATGCATGAGATACATGCCATAGTGACCTGACAGAAGAATACAAGGACTCAGTGTCTCTGAGCTCCAAACTGTCCAAAGTCATGGAAGCTAAAGTGGTATGCCATTCAGTCCAAGAACAGAATTGGTGAGGCTGGTGGTTTGGTAATGCCCACTTTGTGAATGAAAGGAGTCTATGGAGCATGCAGGGTAATGGCATTGATGGTCTAGTTAGACAGGGTTCCCTTTGTTGTTCAGTACTTCCCAGGGGCTGAAAAATTACGCCATGTTCTTCGTGACATGCAACAAATTATCAATGGAGATGAGCACCTCACCAAGACCTTCCCCACACCTCCACTACTTGCCTTTAAACAACCGCCAAACCTCAAACAGATCATTGTTCGTAGCAAACTGCCCGGCTCTCAGGAAAACTCCATACAACCCTGTCACTTTGGACGCTGCAAAACGTGTCAGATTGTGGACATAGATACCACTATTACGCGTGGGAACACCTCCCACCGTGTACATGGCAGGTACTCGTGTGACTCAGCCAACATTGTCTATCTTATACGTTGCTGGCAGGGATGCCCAGAGGCATGGTACATTGGGGAAACTGAGCAAAGGCTACGACAACGGATGAATGGGCACCGCACAACAATCAACAGACAGGAGGGTTCCCTCCCAGTTGGGGAACACTTCAGTGGTCCAGGACATTCAGCCTCGGACCTTCAGGTGACCATCCTCCAAGGTGGACTTCAGGACAGGCAGCAGAGGAAAGTGCCACCATAATAGATGGTAGAGTTTGAATTTCAATAAAAATCTGGAAATAGGTTCGGCGATGGCCATGACACTATTGCTGATTATTGGGGGGGGAAAAAAAAGGGAGGAAACAAAAATAAAATTTATTAAAAAAAACAAAATCGCACTGGCTCACTAATGAAAGAAACTGCCGTCCTTATCTGATCTGGACTACATGCGACTGCAGTAATGCGGTTGACTCTTAACTGTTCTCTGGGCAACTAAGGATGAGTAATAAATAATGGCCTAGACAGTGACACCCTTATCTAATGGATGAATAGAAAGTAAGGCAGAAAGGAGGGAGATTCAACCAACAGATACAAGAAAGAAATAGATAATGCAACTTTAAAAAAAAGGGTTTTGTGATTTACACATGAAAGAAGTGAAACTATCACTGTATTCTAACAGATGAAAGGCTTAACAGACAATCAATTCTTCAATGTATAATTTCAGTTACATCACACTGCAAATTTTTGCTATAAATTCTGTGTTATGATCGAGCCCTCCACAATCACCTGATGAGCGTCACTCCGAAAGCTAGTGTGCTTCCAATTAAATCTGTTGGACTATAACCTGGTGTTGTGTGATTTTTAACTTTGTACACCCCAGTCCAACACCGGCATCTCCAAATCATGCCTATATTCTATATCTTTCATGTCATTTTCCACAGTAAACACTGATGCAAAATACTCGTTTGGTATCTCCCCCATCTCCTGCGGCTCCACACAAAGGCCACCTTGTTGATCTTTGAGGGTCCCTATTCTCTCCTTCGTTACCTTTAATGTATTTGTAAAAAACCCTTCAGATTTTCAACTCTATTTGCCAAAGCTATCTCATGTTCCCTTTTTGCCCTCCTGATTTCCCTCTTAAGTATTCTCCTACCGCCTTTATACTCTTCTAAGGATTCACTCGATCTAGCTTGTCTATACCTGACGTATGTTTCCTTCATTTTCTTAACCAAACCCTCAATTTCTCTCGTCATCCAGCATTCCCTATACCTGCCAGACTTTCCTTTCACCCTAACAGGAATATACTGTCTCTGGACTCTCATTATCTCATTTCTGAAGGCTTCCCATTTTCCAGTTGTCCCTTTACCTGTGAACATTTGCTCCCAATCAGCTTTTGAAAGTTCTTGCCTAATACCATCAAAATTAGCTTTCCTCCAATTTAGAACTTCGACTTTTAGATCTGGTCTATCCTTTTCCATCACTATTTTAAATCTAATAGAATTATGGTCGCTGACCCTTAGGTGCTCTCCCACTGACTCCTCAGTCACTTGCCCTGACTTATTTCCCAAGAGTAGGTCAAGTTTTGCATCTTTTCTAATAGGTACATCCACATATTGAATCAGAAGATTTATGGCTAGTCCATTTCAGTATCTGGTCAAATGGTAACCTTTGTTTTTTTTAATTTTTTCATGAGATGTGGGCATCATTGGCTAAGCCAGTATTTATTACCCATCCCTAGTTGCAAGAGGGCCATTAAGAGTCCACCATAATATTGTGGATCTATATGCCAGACCAGTAAAGGATGACAGATTTTCTCTGTAAAGGACATTAGTGAACCAGATGGGTTTTGTGACAATTGACAGTGATTATATTAGAACTGCTTTTCTGAATGGATTTTTATTGAATACATATATTACTATCTACCATGGTAGGATTTCAACCCATGTCTCCCCAACATTAGCTTGGCCATTGTCACCAGCAAGGTTCTAAAATAACATCAACTGCCAATCATCCTCTCAGTGATAACCAGTTCCACCAGAATCATCCAGTTTCAGAACTTGGTCCAAATATGAAAATAAGAATTCAATTCTAGAAGTGAGGTGAAAGAGAATAATCTTGATTTTAAGGCAGCATTCAATTACTTTTATTTCCAAGGTGTCACATTGAAAATTCTCCACAGGTTATTCATATTGAGCTGGAAATGTGTTGCTGGAAAAGCGCAGCAGGTCAGGCAGCATCCAGGGAACAGGAGAATCGACGTTTCGGGCATAAGCCCTTCTTCATATTGAGCACAAAAGAAGATGTTCTGATCATTGGAATTCTAGCTTCCTAGGCCCAGCCATCTTCAACTGCTTTATCAATGATGTTCCATCATAATGTCAGAAATGGACCTATTCACTAATGACATTTGCAATTTTTTTTTCTCAGATAATGAAGCAGTTCATGTCCACATGCATGAAGACCAGGAAAACACCTAGACTTCTGAATCATAGAATCCCTACAGTACAGATAGAGGCCATTTGACCCATGAAGTCTTCACCAACCTTCCGACCAGCATCCCGCCCAATCCCCGTAATCCCACATTTACCATAGTTAATCCACGTAACCTACACACTATGGGCAATTTAGCATGGCCAATCCACCTAACTTGCACATCTTTGGACTGTTGAAGGAAACTGAAACACCCAGATGAAACCCAAGCAGACACAGGGAGAATGTGCAAACTCCACACTGACTGTCACCCATGGCTGGAATCAAACCCTGGTCCCTGGCACAGTGAGGCAGCAGTGCTACCCGCTGTACCACCATGGTCTATCAGTAATAAGTAACATTCATGCCACGTGAGTATTGGGCAATAACAATCTCTATTAAAATATTGCTGAGCCACATGCCCTTGACATTCAATGTTCCTACCAATGTTGAGACTCTACCATGAACCTCCCCATCCTGAATGTTACCATTGGCAGGAAACATGTGTCATGACTATTAGAGCCTGTCAGAGTCTGGATATTTTGTGGTGAGTATTTCATATCCTGACTTCCCAAAGCCTCTTTACCACTTACAATGTACAAGTCAAGAGCGTGTTGGAATACTTCCAACTGCATAGATGATGTGGCTGGAATAATACTCAATGAAACCCGACACTATCCAAGACAAAGCAGTTCCCTTAATCTGCTCACATCCACTGGTGAAAACATTTACACAAGCGATTGGGCTTGTATACCCTTGAGTTTAGAAGACTGAGAGGGGATCTGATTGAGACATATAAGATTATTAAAGGATTGGACACTCTGGAGGCAGGAAACATGTTTCCACTGATGGGTGAGTGCCGAACCAGAGGACACAGCTTAAAAATACGGGGTAGACCATTTAGGACAGAGATGAGGAGAAACTTCTTCACCCAGAGAGTGATGGCTGTGTGGAATGCTCTGCCCCAGAGGACAGTGGAGGTCCAGTCTCTGGATTATTTTAAGAAAGAGTTGGATAGAGCTCTCAAGGATTGTGGAATCAAGGGCTATGGAGATAAGGCAGGAACAGGATACTGATTAAGGATGATCAGCCGTGATCATATTGAATGGTGGTGCAGGCTCGAAGAGCAGAATGGCCTACTCCTGCACTTATTGTCTATTGTCTATTGTCTATTGGTATACATTAACAGGAGAGTGTACTATCTATAAAATATCAAACACTTCTTCAATAGCATCTCTGAACCTGATATTTTTATCACCTCGAAGATTGATAGACAAATTAAGCTTAGTTTATTTACTCAATTAAAATTAAAGGGTAAATGCATTGCAGTACAATCATCCTCCAGAGTTTTCTTTATATCGCACAATGTTCTGACTTGGAAATATATTGCCATTCCTATATAGTCACTGAGTCAAAATGCTGGAACACCTTTATTAGCAGAATTGTGGACTACCCTCACCACACAGGCAGCAATATTACTCAAGCAGAACAAGGGATGGAGAATAAATGCTGATGTTGCCATCAATAACCACATCCTGAAGTATGATAAGAGAAATGGGGAAATACATAGCAGAATTGAAATAATCAGACACGGCAATTGTGTATAGTAAATTAATTCAATTTTATTAAGCTCTGAAAAGATTTGTTTTGTCTTAACCTTGTGTTATGCATTCTTTGCAAATTATACTGATGGGTTTTAATTTGTATTGCAAGGATATGGTTGAATTTGAACCACAATATTTGCAAACAATGTAGCAGCAGAAGAGCAAATGTAGAAAGCCTACTCAGGTGGGGATCCCACTGAATTTAATGGCAGGGCCTTATTATCATTTTTATAATCAGTTTTCAGTCCAGAAGCCAGATTTAGAATTTCAACTCAATTTGAGTTGGAAAGCCAGTAGCAAATGGTTACAACTGAAGACTATGAGAGCTGGTCACCAGGATTCAAGGAGATTTATAAATTGTGAAGTTATGTTTGGGATAGGAGTGGGGGATCGACAATCAGGATGCAAAGGCGATGGACTAAGGGGAGGGGACTCAACAGATTGTGGGGTAGGACATTCAGGGTTGCAGGTTGAAGAGGATAAGCCACAGACTGAAGCTGTGAGGATGGCCAAAGGCTTGTTTGAAGTCCTGAGAAGCACTCCTGTTTTATTCTGGCACGCAAAGGTCTGCTCTAAAAACCACATCACAACCACCAACTGCTGCTGTGTCATTAAACCGCTGTGAGCCCTAGGAAATCCGGCCAGCAATCCTTACATTTGAATCAGTCTCCTAAATGCAGTGGGAAGTTGAACACGACACTCAGGCTTCCCATGTAACCTAAAGCCACTGAACAATTTGCAGCAAACATATGCACTGTCGATTGAGGTCGTGTTTCACAATTTTTAATTCCTAACATAATCTTAAGGTGACCCTCTGCTGCTTATGTGGATGTGGTTAAAATCAACCAGAATGTTCCTAAAGGCCACTGATATTTCAGAAATTACAGCCTTGGTTTTAACCTAACATTGTTATTTGAGATGTGTTGTAAATTGGCAACCAACCCAATCCCTGCAGAGTTCGGTTAAAATTGAAGCTTATTTTGTCAGAAATCAAATCTATGTATTTACTTGCATTGGACTTGCTGCTAGATTCAGAACCAAGTCTGCTTTACAGGGTAAATTCAGCAACACTATTCTCTCAGCTGCAAGCTTAGCTCAAAGGGAATACAAATCAGCATTAGAGCTTCAAAACTGTAATGTCTGTTCTCAGAATTGTAATTGCTTATGATCAGTGCTCCCACTGGAAGTCTGGTGCACTGAATTTATCCTAACATTTAAGGTGAATTATATGGCATATTAGGCCAGCATAGTGTTCTGGAGCTAAATGCAAATGCAGCCTGCTCTGATGAAGAGTGTCTTTGGTCCACTGGCTGAAAGGGTCAGGAATGAGTTCAAGAAGTCTCAATCCAGATCTCTGTGGACATGTACATTATAGTACAAAACTATTCCTAATTTGGCACACAGTTGGCAATCTCTGTCTGAGAAGCCATAAGGATGTATTGTTAAAGGGACGAAAAATGTCACACGACTCAAGAGGACTTTGTTGAAGCCTTTACCAAGCAGCCATGGTTCAGTATCTGTTTCCTTTATTACAGACCAGCTATCTGTCTGACTATTCCTCTAACAATGAAACTGTTGTTTACTCGGAGCTATTGATGCTGTTTCTTTTTCATCTCTAACAAGAGCAATCAATATCATTACAGATGGCTGTTGTGGGAATTGGGAAAAATAGCAGTGGTGTAATAGGGGTGCTCTTCTGAGACTGCCATGGCAGATGAAATTTACTCTGTATCAAATTGCATTATATCTGACAATGTTTGATGCGCCTCTAAAGTGGGAAAATATTTCATTTCACTGCACCAACAGTCCTTACCTTGCTAAGTACTAAACTTTGCTAAAAAGCCCGATGGTGCAGCGAGAAAAACATTGCTATAATGGTGAAAGATAATTATACCTTTGGCCATAATTCCCTGGACACCAAGGGATTAAATTTCCACACGGGTTTCTCCCTATCACCTCCCTTCATATCTTTGATGGACGATTCGCTGAAACCCAGAACATACCATTTTTAAAAATCAGCAGATCTTCCAGCAGAGTTCAGTGCCAGATAGAGTAGAAAGAAGTGCTGAAAGAATAGAAAGAAGTTCAATCTTCAAGCTTCTAGTTTTGTGAGATGCACCAAGTGACGTTGAGATTCTTTCTCACATGGAGGAAAGAAAATAATCTGCAGATAGGGTCATTTCAATCAAAATTTCTGATTAGCTGCCAATGTGACCATGTTGACACCACTTTAACCAATGACATAAACTTCAGTTGAAAATACCTTGCATGCACTCACACGGTAAATATAATTCAACTTTATATATATTTAATTTGCAAACATTTATCACCATTTGAAAACCAAAGAAATAAAGCAGTCACAATAGCCACCGAACACTCCAGGTTTTCTTGGGTTTCACCAGGGCCACTCAGCTCCTGACATCATTCTAGCCTTGGTTCAAACATGGACAGAACAGCTGAACTCCAAAGTTGTATAAATGACTGTCCTTGACATCAAGCCCATATTTGACCATGTGTGGCATCAAAGGGCCCTAGTAAACTAAATACAATTGTAATCTGCTGATCAGAGTCAAACCTGGTACAAAGCAAGATGGTTGTGGTTGCTGGAGGTCATTCATCTCAGCTCCAGGACTTCTCTGCAGGATTTCCTCAGGGTGGTGTCCGAGGATGAACCATCTTCAGCTGCAATCAACAACCTTTCCTCCATTAGTTCTGAAGTGGAGATGTTCAGTGATGATTACACAATATTCAGCACCATTCGTGACTCCTCAGATATTGAAGCGACAAGATCTGGACAGTATCCAGGTTTGCATTAACAAGTAGCAATTAATATTTGTGCCACACAAGTGCCAGGCTATGACCATCTCCAACAGAAGAGAGGATCTAACCATCACCCCTTGATATGTAATGACATTTTTTATTGCTGAATCCCCCATTATTACCATCCGAGGGGTTACCATGACCAGAAACTGAACTGGACTACCATATAAATACAATGGTTACAAGATCAGGTCAGAGGTATAGAATTCTGCTGAGTAACTCATCCCCTGACTCACCAGAGCTGTCCACCATCTACATGAATGATGGAATATGAAATATGATGGAATATGACTGGAGAATGATGGAATACTCCCCACTTACCTGAATAGGGGAAGTTCCAACAACATTCAAGAAGTTTGATACCAACCAAGACAAAGCAATCCACTTGACTGGCATCACATTCACAAACATTCACTCCCTTCACCAACATAACAGTATGTACCATCTACAAGATGCCCTACAGAAATTCACCAAGACTCCTTAGAAAGTATCTTCCAGGCCCACAATGACAACCATCTAGAAGTATAAGAAGCGACTCATCTGAAAGACAAAGGATAAAATTTGATGAATTCTCACAATCCACCTTGTTTCTTGTTGATCGTACCAAATTGTTGACAGCAGTAGATTGATGGAAGATCTTGCAAATCGAGCTCCAGTTCAAAATGAAATCAAACTGGATCAACTCTTTGGAGAATGGTCACAGTTTTTGATTTTCAAGGTTTACAAGGTAATCAAAGTATTGAGCAACAGAAACGTTGCCAGTTTCTCAACTACTTCAGCCGAGAGAGAGACAGATAGACACAGATAGTCTTGCAGCCATGCCGCTGCTTTGGAGGCGTTTCTCCTCTTCTCTGACCCTCTAGGTTCATAAAAAAAACGCACGTGCAGAAACTGACGCAAGATAACAATTAGCATAGCAACTGCCCCCCACCCCCTCACACCCCTACACCAGCATTTAATGACAAGAAACTCCTTCCCTTTTCCCTCTAAAATCTTAACTGCATTATGTTTCTCCCAAAGTCATTTAACTTTATATCATCAGCATGTGGATCATATCCCATATGAAACTGTTCACTTAACTTCCAAGAAACCACATGCAGTTCCCTTCAAACCTTGGTATGAACCGCTTTTCATTCAGAAAGTGCACAAACAATCTAATACCTTCTAGCTCTTCACATAATTCGTAAATATGGATATGTATTCCTAACACCGTTGCAAACCATTGATCTGACTAAATGAATCTGTTGTATGTTGTAGGATGACTTTCAGAATCATTGGCTGATATGTCTCCAGCAGTCACCTGCAATTGCTTGATGTGCTTCCTTCTAGCCATACCCCTGTATGCAAAATGATTCAAATACAGATTTTTTACCATACTGCACATACCTTATTTTCCTTTGTATGGTATTTACATCCTACCCTTTGGCTGTGATGTTTCTGCAGATTTGCTCTGGAATGTTTTTCAGTATCTTGGAAGGTCTCTTCTGTTCTGTCATGAATATGGTGTAGCTACTGAATTACAACTTTCACGCTTTTCCACATTGATCATTTTCCTGGGAGTCAGTTTTCCCTCTTTCAGCGGCTGTCACATTAGGATCTCTTATGTATGTTACAATCCTGTCTTCAAATCGATTTCCGCAAAGACCGTTCCCTCCGTGACTACCTGGTCAGGTCCACGCTCCCCAACAACCCACACTCCCGTCCTGGCACCCTCCCCTGCCAGCACAAAAATTGCAAAACCTGCGCCCACACCTCCTCCCTCACCTCTATACAAGGCCCCAAAGGAGCCTTCCACATCCATCAAGGTTCTACCTGCACATCCACCAATATCATTTATTGTATCCGTTGCTCCCGATGCAGTCTCCTCTACATTGAGGAGACTGGGCGCCTCCTAGCAGAACACTTTAGGGAACATCTCCGAGACACCTGCACCAATCAACATCACCGCCCTGTGGCCCAACATTTCAACTCCCCCTCCCACTCTGCTGAGGACATGTAGGTCCTGGGCCTCCTCCACCGCCTTCCCTCACCACCCGATGCCTGGAGGAAGAACGCCTCATCTTCCACCTCGGAACACTTCAACCCCAGGGCATCAATGTGGATTTCACCAGTTTCCTCATTTCCCCCTCCCCCACCTCACCCCAGCTCCAACGCCTGACCTGCTGTGCTTTTCCAGCACCACTCTAATCTAGACCCTGGTTTCCAGCATCTGCAGTCGTTGTTTTTACCTGTTTTTACCTTCAAATCGATTATTGTTTAATTGCACAAATTCACAGAATTCTATAGTTTGTATTAATCCAGTTAAATTGAACAATCAACTCTTCAACATTGGTCATAGTATTGAAAACATCCCACTCTTTCCATTAACTTGAGGTTCAAAATATGTCATCAAGGCTTTCAAACTTTCTGCTGTTCATGTTTATTTGTTGTACTTCGGAGATTTAAGATGTGAAAAATGTGTAGCTACTGCTAACTGCTTTGGTTTATTAATTGAATCTGTCACAGTTTCGTAATTTTACCATTGTGAGGGAGAAAACTTTTTGTTCTGCTTCATATCAAGTTAATTTCAACTGGCATCAGGAGGGGAAAATTTGTAACTAACATGTTTTGCCAAGTACTTTATATGGTTGGTTTCTTTGTTCCCTTTCCATAACTTTCAGTCGCTTTCATGAGCTTTCAGCAGCTCTGAACATTCTTGTATCCTTTAATATTATCTGTGCTTCTATACAGCTCCTCTGCACTCAATCCACTCTGACACCATATTAGAGATCACAGGGCAACAGTCAAGGTTGCATTGTGTCTTTATTGAAATGTCTGTAAGATGAATACCTGAAATGAGTGCATCATGGCAGAGATCACATCACACTGGCAAGTCTGGGGGTCACAATAGTAAAGAATTGAATTTCTATCCAAAACAACTATCATCTCTCTCTCTCCCACTGCAATCTTCCTGATGCACTTTTAATTTTGCAGATTGCTCCCCAAAACCACGACGATAACTATCAACTTCATATGCCCCTGCAGATTAAACTTCAGGCAGCAATGATGGAATAGATTGTCTCAGTTGTCTGACGATAGTCAAGGTTTGCGTAAAGACCCAAAACACTAGCCATGCTTCCTTATATTAAAAAAAAATCTCAAAACTAACAGCCAGACTTCTCTGACCAATGGGATCCATGACAGCCCATAAACCGACAGCCACGCTCAAACAACAACTCACCAGGACAAAAGACCCTATACCCATCATGTGCAAGACGAGCATAGTTTTCAAGATTCCATGCAAAGACTGCATGAAACACTATATGGGACAAACAGGCAGACAACTAACAATCGCATCCATGAACACTAGCCACTAAACGCCACGACCAGCTGTCCCTAGTAACTGTACACACAGATGGCAAGGACCATTTGACTGGGACAACACAATGATCATAGGACAAGCTAAACAGAGGACAGCCAGAGAATTTCTAGAAGCATGGCACTGATCCATCGACTCCATCAACAAACACATTGACCTCAACCCAATATCCCAGCCACGACAATGAACAACTGGAACAAGCAACAGGAAGCAGCAGAAAGAGAACCAAATAAATTCCAGAAGACACAGCGCAGCAGCACTTCACAGGAGGCTCCAAAGCACTGAAGATGTCCCCTAGACAGGGGATGAAACATCTGTATATCAACTTCCCAGCTCGGTGAACATACCCAAAGCTATATCTGACTATATACTTGGTTTGAAAAATGTGTTGCTGGAAAAGCGCAGCAGGTCAGGCAGCATCCAAGGAGCAGGAAAATTGATGTTTCGGGCATAAACCCTTCTTCAGGAATGAGGAGGGTGTGCCAAGCAGGCCAAGATAAAAGGTAGAAAGGAGGGACTGGGGGGAGGGGTGTTGGGAATGCGATCGGTGGAAGGAGGTTAAGGTGAGGGTGATAGGACGGAGACAGGGTGGGGGTGGAGAGGTCGGGAAGAAGATTGCAGGTCAAGAAGGCAGTGCTGAGTCCGAGGGTTGGGAC
>NC_057714.1:41389066-41398537 GCF_004010195.1 Chiloscyllium plagiosum | reverse complement strand
TCGCATTCCCAACGCCCCTCCCCCAAGTCCTTCCTCCCTGCCTTTTATCTTAGCCTGCTTGGCACACCCTCCTCATTCCTGAAGAAGGGCTTATGCCCGAAATGTTGATTCTCCTGCTCCTTGGATGCTGCCTGACCTGCTGCGCTTTTCCAGCAACACATTTTTCAGCTCTGATCTCCAGCATCTGCAGTCCTCACTTTCTCCTATATATTTGGTTTGAAGAATAGTCCAGGACTCATCAGGCTAAAGGATAAAACTAATTTCCCTGTAATTATGTTTTAGCTGTTTTTAGTATTTGACTGGTGAGATGACTCAGAAGTTATAAATGTAACTACATAAATATTCTTGATTTAATTTGAAGCGGGATGAACTGTACTGTTCATCCACCCCAGATTTATTTGACGCAATTTCTACTAAACAGCTGGAACACTATTTCTCTTCCTAGCCCCTACGTTAGCTGTCATGCTTGTTTCCCCTCAAATACAGTGCACCATCAACATTCTTCCTCAAATAAACCCAGCTCAATGTCTCTGTCAAAGTTAAGCACTATACCATCTCCTATTAATTGTGTATCAATTGGGTGATTAATTGTATTCAGGTGGTAGCTATTAATTGTGGGTTCATTTGATTTCATACATTGAGAAGGTTGTTTTTGCACAGTGGTGGTGTCCCTATCTCTGGGCCAGAAGCCCTGGGTTCTAGTCTCAACTGCCTCAGGTGTGTGTCACAACATGTCTGATCAGAATAATAGCAATAAGTCTGTGTTCGTACATATAGAGGTTGAGATGATGGTTATTGGGTTTGAGACACAGGGAATGTGTAAATAAAACTTACAAATGGTTTGAAGATCTGGTTCCAATGTTCTATCCTTCACCAGTTGTTGGTCTGAGTTCTAACACTAATTTGCCACCAGAGATATATTTCCCTCCCCACCCCTATCCACTTTTGAATCTTCCCAACCTGTCACAGCATTGTAAAAACCCTTATCAAGGTATGATGTCATTGCCTCTGTTAAAGTGATTGTGATGAACTATCGCTCCCTATCCTCCTGACCCCTGCTTTTTTAATGCAAAAGATCATATCAGTTTCTTAGAGTCATTGAGATGTACAGCATTGAAACAAACCCTTCAGTCCAACCCATCCATGCCGACCGGATATCCCAATGCAATCTAGTCCCACCTGCCAGTACCTGGCCCATATCCCTCCAAACCCTTCCTGTTCATATACCCATCCAAATGCCTCTTAAATGTTGCAATTGTACCAGCCTCCACTACATCCTCTGGCAGCTCATTCCATACACGTACCACACTCTCCTAAGAGGCAACAAAATGTTGCCCCTTAGGTCTCTTTTATATCTTTCCCCCTAAACCTATGTCCTCTAGTTCTGGACTCTCCAAGCCCAGGGAAAAGACTTTGCTTATTTACCCTCATAATTTTGTAAACCTCTATAATGTCACCCCTCAGCCTCCGACGCTCCAGGGAAAACAGCCCCAGCCTGTTCAGCCTCTCCCCATAGCTCAAACTCCCCAACCCTGGCAACATCCTTGTAAATCTTTTCTGAACCCTTTCAAATTTCACAACATCTTTCCGATAGGAAGGAGATCAGAATTGCACACAATATCCCAACAGTGGCATAATCAATGTCATGTACAGCCGCAACGTAACCTCCCAACTCCTGTACTCAATACTCTGACCAATAAAGGAAAGCATTCCAAATGCCTTCTTCACTATCCTATCTACCTGTGACTCCACTTTCAAGGAACTATGAACCTGCACTCCAAGGTCTCTTTGTTCAGCAACACTGCCTAGGACCTTCCGGCACAGTATGACTACTATCCTTGTTTAGTTCCAGTCTTATATATCTGACCGCAGTCAGATCCTTTCCAGCAGTGACTTCTCTAATCCATACTTTTACGATTGTGTATTGTGAGCCCTTTTCTGTTCCTCACTTAGATGGTACTTGTGGAGACCACATCACCAATGCAGGATTAGCATCTATATATTGTCATTGACGCCAACTGATATTACTATTGGACAAGTCAGATCCTAGGCTGAAATCTGACTTGATAAATCATAGTTTATTTTCTTTATATTTAAGAAAATGGTCTTGCACTGATAGACAAACAAGCAATCCTGTGGATATGATATAGACAATAAAACACAAGTTTATCACACACAAAATAAATGAAGATAAAATAGAATGAACCAAGCTATTTACATAAACACAATTTGAAAGGTTTTGAACTGTAAAAATACAATCCTATCTATCCCAAAACCATCATTTTTCAGTGTTCAAATACTAGAGACTGTTGCATTCTCTGTCCTGAGTTTGGTAGCCACTTTCTTAATTATTCACACAACCTTCTCAACTTCAAAAACCCTTCCAGAGTTCTAACCAAACATTTGGTGTGAAGTTTCAACCTAAAACCCTTATACTAATGTAACATATTTCCTAATTTTTCTGAACTGCTCTTTTCTCCAGAAGAAGCTGTTGTTACATTTCACTACAAGAAGGACTCTTGTGAACTGAAACCAAAAGCTTTGCAATCCAAGGGTTTTTTCCCGCAATCAAAACAAAAATTCTTCATCCAGGCCTCCAGCTGAGGTCATCTTGACAGGATGCGAAAAGGATGTTTCCTCTTGTGGGAACTTCTGGAACTAGGGGGTCACTGTTTAAAAATAAGGTGTTTCCCATTTAAGACAGAGATTACGGTATTTTTTTCTCTCAATGAGTCTTTAGATCTCTCTTGTCTCAAATCTTTAGAACTCTCTTCCTCAAAGGATATTGAAAATCAAGTCTTTGACTCTTTTTAAGGCAGAGCTAGATTCTTGATAAGCAAGGGGTGAAAGGTTATTGGAGTGGGCTTCCAGTTGAGCAATCAGATCAGCCAAGATTATTTTAAAAGGCAGAGGGGCTGATTGGCCCACTCCTGTTACTGTTCCTTATTTCTATGTATGTATATTCATATAATTCTTTTCTGTTAATGCTAATAAAATTATATTCTCAAAATCGTAAATTTCAAAATAATGTATAACATTGTTTTGCTTTGGAATAGGAACATATCATTTAATCCTTCATGTATATTCTGCCATTTAGTTTGGTGTGAATGTTCACTTCATCTATCTGCTTGCCTCTTTAACCCTTAACACTCTTCTCTAACAAAACACTGATGTACTTCAATTTGCTGGTTATGATGAAAATGTGCATTTTTATTGGATTTTTTCTAACAAAGGAAAAATCAAATTGATACATTACATTTTCGCCTTATGTCATCAAAACTGGCCTTTACATGAGGGGAATTTTCCTGGGTTTGCTGTGATGTACAAAAGATCATTGGGAGTGAGTGAATATTTGAAATTGGGGTAAGTTAGAGATCCGAAAAGTAAAGGAATCAACCTAATTTTACTTCATTCAGATTCACGCAGGGTATTGGTTTAGCTCAGTTGGCTGGGTAGTTGGTTTACAGAGTAGTATGATGCCAACCGTGTAGGTTCAATTCCCATCACCAGTTTAAGCCTCTCCTTCTGAACCTCTTCCCTAGCCTGAGATCTGGTGGCCCTCAGGTTAAAACTCCACCAGTCACTTCTCTCTCTGATGAGTGAGTAGCCCCTAAGGTCTGGTAAAACTATGGTGACAACAACACATTTATGCAGTAAAATCAAGCATGCTCTGTACAACTGTTAATATAATGAGAACGAAGTGCAGCAAGGTCTATACACATAAAAGTGTCTTAGTCTCTGTGTACATTTTCTTTTCTTCAATTATGATATTCACATTCTCAAGTTGCCTGGAACATCTTTTTTGATTACTTTTGATATGCTTTGTGGTTGTATAGATGCAAGGTATACTCACTTTGATCCATCCCTGTCTTTTCAAAAACTATTGGCCCAAACCATAGCATGCAGACCTCAGCTATAATTATGAACCTATCCATTCCAGCTTTTGATGTTTTAAAAAATGCTATCAGCTGTCACCTGACTCCATTTTCTTCAATATCTTTTTGTTAGACTTACATTTTATAGAAATGCCAAAATACAGGATGCAGTAGATTGCATTTCACATGGTAAAACTTATAATCAAATTCTTTGTCTAGCATTTATTGCCTTTATAATTTATCACATCTGAACATCAGTACATACTGAATATTCCCACCATACCTTTAGAACTTATATTCGAAAGAACAAATTACACGTTGATATCACAAATAAAAAGAAGTAAATTCACCTTTCTGAACTTGAGCTTTATTGAAAGCTTATATATGCATGAGTTTATACAAATGATCTGAATTCAGTAAAAAGGAGTCCAGCTTTTTGAAACATGAACTCTAAAGCTCAAAGTTATAAGAGTGCATTCACAATCAACAAGGACCACAAATTATTCTAATTTATCCCAACCTTCATGAAACCAGTCTGGTTTCACTATGGAAACAATGAATCCAAGCTACCACGAGATACCCAATACATTTGCTCCTAAAAAAATTAAATAAATGATTTGTATTCATGTTTACTTAAGAGACTTTGTTACCCAATGCCTAATCATTTGAATTACTGCAAAGTTGAAATAAAGCTTTCTTTTACTCATTCATTCTGCTACCATTTTGTGAGAGTTGAATGAGATGATGAACCTCCTGATGGTGATAGCTCAGAGCTGCAGGTGGCCAACCAGTACAGTACTTTACCCCTGCTGTATCATCAAGCTACAGCCTCTGCGCATTCTCCAGCTCCTTGTTGTCATAGCCCATGGGCCTCCTTGGCAGGGTTGGCAGAGATAATGGACATGTAGCTTTTGCCTTTGATGCCAACAGCAGGCCCAGTTGAGGAAACATGCCACTGAGCACCACTATATGACTATGAACAGTACTTGGGCTCATGGTTTATAAAGGTAGATCAGCATCCAAGGCAGAATTGAGAAGAATTTGCACAAGATGCTTAATGTAGGGGATGCAGGGGTGCAGTGTAAAAGTGGGTCATTTTAACTGGGTCTGGGCAGGAGTAGAGGATGTGGCATAGTCAGAGAAGGAAAACACAAAGCCTGTATCTGAAAGAAGGGATAAGCAAAAATTAAGTTTGTTACTATTCGTTCTGTTACCTTAAAAGGATTAAGTGAGCAGAATCAACAATACATTGCACAAGGCTTTTCCTGATGATTCATATCCAAGTGATTTTGGTGGAGTAATACAATCAAGATCAAAGCTGTGAAGGTTCTGGTGAAGTGCGCAATTTTGTTATTGACTGTACTTCTGGAATTCAGGGAGCTGCAATTGGATAAGAATCAGTGACTAAATCTTAAGAGGAAAGGAACTGGAATTCCATCAAAGGAAGATAAGAGGCTTGAAGGACTTTGTGACTGAATTTGGTGCCATATATTCAGGGCTGCCTAAAAAAGCTGTGAAATCTATTTTTGATTTGTCTGCTATTTAATGTGTAATTTCCAATTTTGACCTTAATTTGTTTGTTAATTCTTTTGGATTCTGCTTTGATTGCAATGATGAATATTATAAAAGGTAAGTGAAACAGAGTTTACCTTGGGGTAATTTTGCTAAATTCAATTATTTTGACTTGTTGATCTCCATGGGGATCAAAACATTCAAGTGGTAATATCCACTACTAATAGAATTTGCAAGTGATTTTCTATCATCTTATCATTTGGAATTGTAATCTGCATTCTTCTGTGAAAGTACTAATATTTTCTCCAATGAACAATAAAATAATGATTCACGGAAACATGTAAACTGGAACTTTTAAGCGACTACTAAAATTTTTTTTGTTTAATATAAGTTAAGAAAGGATTTCAGAATAAAGACACCCCAACTTTCAACAGCAAGTGTGAACCATATGGCAATTAAAGATGCAAAAGTAAGAACTTATCTGCCAGGCAGTGGGCTAACTTGGCAAATGTCACTTTTCAAAAATCTATGAGTTCGTTCAATTCCTGCTACAAGCTTTCATATCCTTTCAATTGTAATTCTGCCAAAAATAAAGGGCTCACTGTTGAAAAGAATGCAAACATTATCTATCAAAATCTTTCACTGATAAATTTGAACATGAAAGCAAAAAACAAATGGATTTCAAATGGACCAACCTTTTGTCTATGTGGGTGCATGAGCCCATTTATATTCCATACCATGAACTAATAGGCTACACTTTCATCAGTGTTTTGTGGTCAGACTTTGAAGGCTTTTACACAGATGTATACATATTCAAGAACTAAGTGTCTAGTGATAGTACAACAAATAGAAAGAATGAATGCACAGAAGTCTGAATTAGTGATTAACTATTCTCATCAATATTTTTCTTCATCTTTCTGGATTCTGACAGTACCTTCTAAAGCCTCAAACACTATCATCTGGAAGGACAAGGGCAGCAAATATATGGGAACACCACCACCTGCAGGTTCCCCACCATGCTAATCACCATTCTGACTTGGAAATATGTCTTTGTTCCTTCATTGTCACTGGGTCAAAATCCTAGAAATACCTCCATAATAGCATTCTGGGTCTAACTGCAGCAGTTCTTTATGCAGAGAGTTGTGAATGCATGGAATGCGTTACCAGCTGTGGTGGTGGAAGCAGAGTCATTGGGGACATTTAAGCGACTGCTGGACATGCACATGGATAGCTGTGAGTTGAGGGGTGCGTAGGTTAAGTTACTATATTTTACATTACAATTAACCTCGGCACAACATCGTGGGCCAAAGGGTCTGTTCTGTGCTGTACTTTTCAATGTTCTATGTTCTAAGGCAACTCAACACCACCTTCTCAAGGGCATCTCGAGATGAGAAAGAAATGCTGGCCCAGCCAGCAATGCCCACATCCCATGAATGAATTTTTAAAAGTTCCTGCTCCAATGCTGATTTATGTCTGAACATGGAGGGGAGTCTACAGCTGTAAAGATCATGTGGAGCAGGAAGCTTCTAGAGAAATGGAGGTTGCCCTCACTTTACACTCTTCTATATAAAGAAGGAGGCATCACTCCTCAGAAGCAAAAGGGGGATGGAGGAGGGGGGGGGGGCGCTGTTTGCTGGGAGAAGATCAGCCACCTCTATGGAAGAGGTGGTGCATTCTCTTGCTGACACTTCTCTGTGCTCCCTTGGGGTGGGAGAGGTCATGTGTCCTGCTGCAATCACCTGAAACCAGGTCAGGTACCCTTGGAATTGAGGGAGTGTGGCTCTTGAGGCTGCGCCTGCCCAATAGCAGCTTGACCAACTCCCCCCTCCCCTCAACCTGGAATCACATCCAATGGCTGCCAATGACAGAGCCCATGGGAAGGGAAGTGTACAAGGAGAAGGAGGTGCTGAGGAACCTGCAGAAATCCATCAAGTCCCAAGATGCATGCATGTGTTAGAGTCTGTTTCTCTCAGGAGCTGAACTGTAGCTCTTTCTTTAATTGCATGCTGAGAATAACGTCTGAGCTCTGTCAACAGCTTCTTACATAGTCAGTTAATGACAGGCTCCTTGTCTTGGATCCAGAGAACATAAGGGCTCACATCTGAGTCTATTGAAATGCTTTGTCCTCCCACAGTTTTGTGAGAGGATCTGCTAGAGGTCAGCCCAGGAGTCTAGACAGCACACAGGAATTTTCAACCAGCTCTCCACAAACAAACCTTGGGGACTAGCTGGACTGACCATTGAGCTCTACAGAGAACTCTGGGAGTAACTGATTGTGGGCCTTAGAGGAATGTTTAGTGACTGGGGTGATGTCTCTCTCAAGGCTCAGGTCTGTTATTGCTCTGCTTCCAAAGAGGGTTGAATTCCACCTCCTTAATGTCCAGTGTTCTCCTCAGCACAGATTATAAAACTTTTGCTCGGACAATGTCTTCCCACTTTAACCATGATTTGGAGATGCTGGTGTTGGACTGGGGTGACAACCACCTGATGAAGGAGCAGTGCTCCGAAAGCTAGTGCTTCCAATTAAACTTATTGGCCTATAACCTAGTGTTGTGTGATTTTTAACTTCACACTTTATCATCATGCTGACAACAGAGTCTACCCTACACTGGCCTGGGTGGATTATATTGAAAACCTTTATCTATTCTGTGACTGATCCATCTTTCTCAGAGAACTGGTCTCTTGCTGATCATCTCCTGTTCCTTGATCAGTTCAGCAGAGTGACTCACAAACATTTAATCACACATTTTTAACCATTCAGGTTCAGGTTGAATTTATCACCTGGTTCTGATGTCTGCATGCAGCTGCTGAGTGTCTAATGAAGCTGAACAGGTCCCTGATGGCATCCCTTTGCTTTATGAGAGGATTGCATCGGGGTGCACTGGTTACATACACCATCCCTCTCCTGTTGTGGAGAAGGTTGTCAGGTTTGGATCTGCATGAGCCTCGTACGTAGTTGATCCTTTTGGTTAATGCTGATGACATGCTTCTCATTCATAGACCCATCTGACCAGGACAGGATGCAAGAGTGCCTTGAGATGTCCTCTGAGGTGTACTCTGCAAGGATTAGTGGAGGGGAATGTACCAGAGGCATGGTCAGTCAGTGTTGTATGAACTCCCTGCTGAAGGAGCATAGGCTTGTGCCTACCATGCAGTTAGGATTTTACCTTAGTCTGGCTGAGAAATCCTGGTCAATCAACTGGCAGGAGCTGAAAGGCTTGGAAAATGTGACATCATTCTGCACAGAACAGAGTGTGTTGGTACTTATTTGCAATGATCTGCAAAGCGTTCTTCTGTCATCACTGACATCAGGTGGTAATCTATTGAAATCAGTGACCATGAAATGAAATTACCCAGCACTCCAAGCACATCAATTGCAAACATTCGTTTTCCTTTAAAACACTCAATAGCGTTCAACTGAAATCATAGGAAATGAACTGAAAATAAAGTAAACTGAAACAAAAGCTTTCTCATCCCAAAACAGTCAAAAGAAAGAAAACTCAGATCAGAATTATTCAAAGTCCCAACTGCGAGCTGTAATTGTTTAACACAGACATGTTATTACAATGATCTTTATAGTGTTATTAGTATTAGTTATATTGGTTGTTGTAATTACTATTGTCAGTTATTATAATGTGATGCAGCATTTTTATTGTTCTAAATTATTATAGTGCTTGTCTGTCTGCTCCCCCTCACTAGGCAGAGACAAATGTAGATAGGATCTTGATTGTTAAGGGGATCGAGGGTTATGGGGAGAAGGCAGGAGAATAGGGCTGAGAAACATATCAGCCACAATCAAATTGCAGAGGGGACATGACAGACCAAATGGCCTAATTCTGCTCCTGTATCTTGTGGTCCTTTCATCTCTCTGCCCACTTAATTCCCTTCCACTGTTGGCCCACTCTCTTCCCAGTTCCACTTTTCCTTATCTCTTCATGTTTCATCACTGCTTTCTAGTCACCATACTCATCTTCCCCCCACCCATTCCTCATAGCTCTCCTTGCCCCACTCACTCTCCTCCCCATTCTGTACAATTCCCTAGTCGCACTGTCTGCTCCCTATTCTCCACAGCTCTCTTCGCTAA
>NC_057714.1:41348326-41388250 GCF_004010195.1 Chiloscyllium plagiosum | reverse complement strand
TCCCTACTCCTTCAACATCACACACTCACCCCCATCCCTCTATCCCCTGCCACCCCATTCTTCTCTTCTCTGCGGTTCCCCTCTCCACCCTCCCCTGTTTTTTTCCGTTTGACCCTGTTCCTTTCTGCCACACAATGTACTCCACTCCTCTCCCCTGCTTTAATCCACTGTTCCCTTCCCCTCTAACTCCTTTTTGTCACTACCACAACCCACCAAGACCCTTCTTTTATTTTGGAGTCCATTCTTCATGCCCCTCATGTTTCCTTTCCAAGCTCTCTAAAGGTCATGGACTCGTTTTACCCTTAACAGTTAAAGAATATAAAAACCCCAAAACAACAGACATGACCTTGAATTGTGACTTACAAATAATAAAACCACAACACAACACACAGAGGTGAGCTATACAGGTTTGAAGAGATTATCTGTAACCTTGCAGAAATGCTGCAGAGTCATAGAGATGTACAGCCAGGAACAGACGCTTCAGATCAACTTGTCCATGTCGAGCAGACATCCTCATTTAATCTAGCCCCATTTGCCAACAATTGGCTCATGTCCCTCTAAACCCTTCCTATTCATATCCCTATCCACATGCTTTTTAAATGTTGTAATTGTACCAACCTCCACCACTTCCTCTGGCAGCTCAACTGCATGAAAAAGTTCCCCTTAGATTCCTTTTAAATCTTTCCCCTCTTACCCTAAAGCTATGCTCTCTAGTTCTGGACTCCCCCAACCCAGGGAAAAGACCTTGTCTATTTACCCTACCCATGCCCCTCATGGCCTTAAAACTTCTAGAAGGCTACCCCTCTGCCTACAACGCTCCAGGGAAAACAGCCCCAGTTTATTCAGTCTTTCTAAACCTGGTAACATCCTTGTAAATCTTTTCTGAATCCTTTCAAGTTTCATAACATCCTTCCTATAGGAGGGAGGCCAAAATTGCACACAATATTCCAAAAGTGGCCTAACCAGTGTTCTGTACAGCTGCAACATGATCTCCCAACTTCTGTACTCAATACTCTAACCAATAAAGGAAAGCATACTAAATGCTTTCTTCACTAACCTATCGACTTGTGACTCTACTTTCAAGGAACTATGAACCCGCACTCCAAAGTCACCTTGTTCAGCAACGCTCCCCAGTACCTTACCATTAAGTGTATAAGTCCTGCCTTTTTCTTTGCCTTTCCAAAATGCAATACCTTGTATTTATCTAAATTTAAACCCCATCTGCCACTCCTCAGTCCATTGATCCATTTGATATAGATCCCATTGTAATCTGAGGTAACCTTCTTTGCTGTCCACTACACCTCCAATTTTGGCATTATCTGCAAACTTACTAACTATACCTACTGTGTTCACATCCAAATCATTTATATAAATGACGAAAAGCAGTGGACCCAGCATCGATTCTTGTTGCACACTACTGGTCACAGGCCTCCAATCTGAAATTAACCCTTCACCGCCACCCTCTGTCTTCTAACTTTGTACCAGTTTTGTATCCAAATGGCTAGTTCTCCCTGTATTCCATGGAATCTAACCTTGCTAACCAGTCTACCATGAGAAATCTTGTTGAATGCCTTACTGAAGCCCATATAGATCATGTCCACCGCTCTTCCTTCATCAATCCTCTTTGTTACTTCTTCAAACACTCAATCAAGTTAGTGAGACATGAGTTACCACAGACAAAGCCATGTTGACTATCCCTAATCAGTCCTTGTCTTTCCAAATGCATGTAACTCCTGTCCCTCAGGATTCTCTCCATCAACTTGCTCACCACTGATGTCAGGCTCAACAGTCTAGTTCCCTGGCTTTTCTTTAGTACCTTTCTTAAATAGTAGTCAACCTCCAGTCTACCGGCACCTCACCTGTGACTATAGATGATCCAAATTTCTTGGCAAGGGCTCAGCAATCACTTCCCTAGCTTCTCACAGAGTTCTAGGGTACACCTGATCAGGTCTCAGGGATTTATCCACCTTTATGCATTTTAAGCTGTCCAGCACTTCCTGTTCTGTAACATTGACATTTCTCCATGTTGTATATCTTCCATGTCATTCTCCACAGTAAACACAAATGCAAAATACTTGTTTAGTCTCTCTCCCATCTCCTGCGATTCTACTTAACCCTATTTGCCAACGTTATCCCATGTCCTCTCTTTTGCCTTCCTGATTTCTCTCTTAAGTATACTTCTCCTGCCTTACACTTTTCTAGGGATTCACTCGATCTATCCTGTCTATACCTGACACATGCTTCCTTCTTTTTGTTGAGCAAAACCTCAATTTCTCTAGTCATCCAGCATTCCCCACACCTACCGGCAAGCCTTTCACCCTAACAGGAATATTCTGTCTCTGGACTCTCGTTATCTCAATTTCAAGGCTTCCAATTTTCTAGCTATCCCTTTACATGCAAACATTTGCCCTGATCAACTTTTGAAAGCTTTTGCTTAATACTGTCAAAACTGGCCTTCCTCCAATTTAGAACTTTAACCTTTAGATTTGATCTAACCTTTTCAATCACTATTTGAAAACCAATAGAATTATGGTCGCTGGATCCAAAGTGCTCCCCCACTGGCATCTCAGTTACCTGCCCTGCCTCTTTTCCCAAGAGTAGGTCAAGTTTTGCACCTTCTCTAGTAGGTACATCCACATACTGACTCAGAACATCTTCTTGTACATACTTAACAAATTCCTCCCCATCCAAAACATAACACTATGGCAATCTCAGTCTATGTTTGGAAAGTTAAAATCCCCTATCATAGCCACCCTATTACTCTCAGATAACTGAGATCTCCTTATAAATTTGATTCTCAATTTCCCACTGACCACTGGGGGATCTATAGTACAATCCCAATAAGGTGATTATACCTTTTTTACTTCTCAGTTCCACCCAGGTAACCTCCCTAGATGTATTCCCAGGAATATCCTCGCTAAGTACAACTGTACTGTGATCCCTAATCAAAAACATCTTTCCCCCTCCTCTCTTACCCTCCTTTCTATCCTTCTGAGAGTATCTATACCCTGGAACATTAAGCTGCTAGTCCAGTCCATCCCTGAGCCACATCTCTATAATTGCTATGATATCCCAGTCCCATGTTCCGAACCATGCCCAGAGTTCATCTGTCTGCCCTATTAGGCCTCTTGCATTGAAATAAATGCAGTTGCTCAGTCCTACCGTGTTCTCTGCTTTGTTCCTGTCTGCCCTGACTTGCTCCTTTTCCCAACTGTACCAGTCTCAAATTGATCTCTTTCCTCAGTATCTCCCTGGGTTCCAACCCTCACCTTACTAGTTTAAATCGTCCTGAGCAGCTCTAGCAAATCTCTTTGCCAGTATATTAGTCCCCTTACAATTCAGGTGCAATCGTCCTTTTTGTACAGGTCACTTCTACCCCAGAAGAGGTTCCAATGATCCAAAAATCTTCCTCCCCTGCACCAGCTCCATAGCCACAGATTCATCTGCGCTATCCTCCTATTCCTACCCTCACTAGCTTGTAATAATCTAGATATTACTACCATCGATGACTTCCTTTTAAATTCCGCCTAACTTCCTATATTCTCTCCTCATAATCTTATCCTTTTCCCTTCCTATGTCATTAGGTCCAATGACCTCCTGTTGATCCCTTTCCCGCTTGAAAATATTCTGCACTCTCTCTGAGATATCCTTGATCCTGGCAGCAGGGAGGCAACACACCATTCAGATTTCTTGCTGTCAGCCACAGAAACATCTGTCTGTGCCTCTGACTAGACAGTCCTCTATCAAAATCAATGATCACAATATACTTGACATTAGACAAATCAGGCATTTTGCTGTCAATTGTGACATTGTTTTATATCCATGTCAATCCTGTCCCTCAGGATTCCCTCCAACAACTCGCCACCAGGCTCACTGGGTTTTAGTTCCCTGGCATTTCCTTATCACCTTTCTTAAATAATGGCATCACATTAGCCAACCTCCAGTTTTCCAGCACCTCACCTGTAATTTTTGGTGATCCACATATCTCAGCAAGAGGCCCTAGCTTCCCAGAGAGTTGGGGATTCAAAAAGGTTCCCATGGGAGACTGTTTAGCAAGGTTAGATCTCATGGAATACAGGGAGAACTAGCCATTTGGATATGGAACTGGCTCAAAGTAGAAAACAGAGGGTGGTGGCGGAGGATTGTTTTTCAGACTGGAGGCCTGTGACCAGTGGTGTGCCACAAGGATCGGTGCTGGGTCCACTACTTTTTGTCATTTATATAAATGATTTAGATATGAACACAGGAAGTATAGTTAGTAAGTTTGCAGATGACACCAAAATTGAAAGTGTAGTGGAGAGCGAAGAAGGTTACATCCGAGGAGCAGGAGAATCGACATTTCCGGCATAAGCCCTTCTTCAGGAAGGGCTTATGCCCGAAACGTCGATTCTTCTGTTCCTCAGATGCTGCCTGGCCTGCTGTGTTTTTCCAGCACCACATTTCTCAACTCTGGCACTCGAGCATCTGCAGTCCTCACTTTCTCCCAGTGAAGAAGGTTACCTCAGGAACTTGACGGATGGGTCAATGGGCTGAGGAGTGGGATGGAGTTTAATTTAGATAAATGTGAGGTGCTGCATTTTGGGAAAGCAAATCTTGACAGGACTTATACACTTAATGTTAAGGTCCTAGGGAGTGTTGCTGAACAAAGAGATGCTGGAGTGCAGGTTCATAGCTCCTTGAAAGTAGAGTTGCAGGTAGATAGGATAGTGAAGAAGGCATTTGATATGCTTTCCTTTATTGATCAGAGCATTGAGTATAGGAGTTGGGAAGTCATGTTGTGGCTGTACAGGATGATGGTTGGGCCACTTTTGGAATATTGTGTGCAATTCTGGTCTCCTTCCTATTGGAAGGATATTATGAGACTTGAAAGGGTTCAGAAAATATGTACAAAGATGTGGCCAGGGTTGGAGGATTTGAGCTATAGGGAGAGGTTGAATAGGCTGAGGCTGTTTTCTCTGGAGCATCGAAGGCTGAGGGGTGACCTCATAGAGGTTTATAAAATCATGAAGGGCATGGATAGGATAAATATGCAAAGTCTTTTCCCTGGGATTGGGGAGTCCAGAACTAGAGGGCATAGGTTTAGGGTGAGAGGGAAAAGATATAAAAGAGACCTAAGGGGCAACATTTTCACGCAGAGGGTGGTATGTTTATGGAATGAGCTGCCAGAGGAAGTGGTAGAGGCTAGTACAATTGCAACATTTAAGAGGCATCTGGATGGGTATATGAATAGGAAGGGCTTGGAGGGATATGGGCAAAGCGCTGGCAAATGGGACTAGATTAGGTTGGGATATCTGGTCGGTTTCCATGCTGTACATCTCTGTGACTCTCTGACTCTATGCCTGATCAGGTCTTCGGAATTTAACCAACTTTATGCGTTTTAAGACATCCAGCACCTCCTCCTCTATAATATCGACATTTTTCAAGATGTCACCATCTATTTCCCCACATTTTGTATCTTTCATGTCCTTCTCCATAGTCAACACTGATGGGAAATACTCATTTAATATCCCCCCTATCTCCTGCAGTTCCATACATAGGCTGCCCTTGCTGATCTTTGAGGGGTCATATTCTCTCCCTAGTTACCCTTTTGTTCGTAATGCATTTATAAAATCCCTTTGGATTGTCCTTAACCCTATTTGCCAAAGCTATTTTCTGTTCCCTTTTTGCCCTCCAGATTTCCCTCTTAAGTATACTCCTACTGCTTTTATACTCTTCTAAGAATTCACTTGATCTCTATATCTGACATATGCTTCCTTCTTTTTCTTGACCAAAACCTCAATTTCTCTAGTCATCCAGCATTGTCTGTACTTACCAGTCTTGCCTTTCACCCTAATAGGAATATACTATCTCTGCATTGTCATTATCTCATTTTTGAAGGCTTCCCATTTTCGAGCCGTCCCTTTACCTGCGAACATCCGCACCCAATCAACTTGTGAAAGTTCTTGCCTAATAGTGTCAAATTGGCCCTCCTCCAAATTCAAACTTTAACTTTCAAATCCGGTCTATCCTTTTCCATCACTATTTTAAAACTAATAGAATTATGGCCTCAAAGTGCTCCCCTACTGACACCTCAGTCTCCTGCCCTGCCTTATTTCCCAAGGGTAGGTCACTACGTGAACCTTCTCTCGTAGGTACATCCACATACTGAATCAGAAAATTTTCTTGTACACACTTAATAAATTTCTCTCCATCTAAACCCTTACTGTGGCAATCCCAGACTATGTTTGGAAAGTTAAAATCCTCTACCATTACCACCCTATTATTCTTACAGATAACTGAGATCTCCTTACAAATTTGTTTCTCAATTTCCCGCTGACTATTGGGGGATCTTTAGTACAATCCCAGTAAGGTAATCATTCCTTTGTTTTTTCTCAGTTCCACCCAAATAGCCTTCCTGGAATATCCTCCCTAAGTGCATCATTATGAAGATGTGAGTATACGGTGCCTTTAAGAGAGTTAAAAGCTAGCAGAACTACCTGACAGCACGAAGCATTCTGAATAAGATACAATGTAACATGTGGTCTAGCTACGGGGGTAGCTAAGGTAGCTGGTTGCCTGGAGACAAAAAAAAACAGATTCAAATTATGCCAAATTATACCCCGGAAAATATCAAATTCCAATCAAGTTTGAATTTAGTATATTGACAATCTTAGAAGCCAATGAAACAATCCGATGCTTTGGGGCTAGAAGACTGGGGAAAATTGAATAGTTAGGAAGAGAACTGCCATGCCACCAGCACGTAGAGATTGCCCAAAAAATAGCTCTCTTAAAGGTACTTTTATCGTTCCGTGACCTGTGAAGCATAATCCCCAAGAAGAAGAAAAGAAGACACAGGAAGATCCAAATAGTCGATCCAACAGCTGGCTGGTTTTGAAAACTTGAAATTTTGGTAAATCTTAATCGGGGGTTTCATCAGACTAGTATTATAGAAGGGAAGATAAAAGATAGGTTAGAGGAAGGGGTTGTAAATAGTTGTTTGTTAATTGTTCGCTGTTTTACTTTAAGAAATACTGTTATTAATTTTTACATTAAGTAGATCTTGGCCTCTCGACTTTTTACAGATTACTCTGCAGGATAAATCTTTTCTGTGTTGCTGGTGTAAATTAAGCAGGAGGGTTTATCCCATGTCGTAACAACAGTAGTATCCCTCATAAAAATTCATGTTTTGCTCCCTTTTATATCCTTCCTATAGCTTGTATCTTGGAACATTAAGCTGCCAGTCCTGTCCATCCTGGAGCCATGTTTCTGTAATTGCTATGATATCCCAGTCCCGTGTTCCTAACCATGCCCTGAGTTCATCTGCCTTCCCTGTTAGGCCTCTTGCATTGAAATAAATGCAGTTTAATTTACCTTGTTCTCTGTTTTGTTCCTGCCTGCCCTGACTGTTTGACTTGCTCCTTTTCCCAACTGTACCAGTCTCAGACTGATCTCTTTCTTCGCTATCTCCCTCGGTCCAATCAAACTTCTAGTTTCCTAAAAGACTGAAAATAACATTCTCACAAGCAATGGTGCAAAGTAATTGCCATTGTCTAATAAAATTAAGAGACTGGGAGAGGCATCATCATTGATAATAATGTTACAGGAGGAACTTTCACACTTCCATCAATCTTGGAGTCAGTATCTCTCGCTGTGCATTTGGGATTGTACTGTTTTCTTTTACAGAAATAAATCTAATCCCACTTGAGTCATGGTATAGAATAAACTAAAAGTGAGAGCGGTGTTAAACATCAGAGGATTCAGCAGGATGACAAAAGAAGTATTTATGACCTTGTGATATTAATCATCATAAAAAGAGTAGAAGATCAGAGGGTAGCTGCTGGGAGAAGATTGGAGACAGGTCATCTCTAGATCCAGACCCCATGGCATCAATGTGGATTTCACCAGTTTCCTCATTTCCCCTTCCCTCACCTCACCCCAGCTCCAACCTTCCAGCTCAGCACCGCCCTCATGACTTGTCCTACCTGCCTATCTTCCTTTCCACTTATCCACTCCACCCTCCTCTCTGACCTATCACCTTCATCCCCACCCCCATCCACCCATCTTTTCCAGCACCACTCTAATCTAGACTCTGGTTTCCAGCATCTGCAGTCCTTGTTTTTACCTCTAGATCCAGGTCCACAATTAATATCAGTAATAACCAGTTGTGCCTGTGACTGTGAGCTTCAATCCAACTGTGGAGTAGTTAAATAAAGACAAAGTACTGCGATGCTTCAGATCTAGATTATTAGTCCAATGACATTACCACCACAACACCATGGCCCTGAGGTGTTTGATCTGTTTAGTAAGTGTACGTTTCAGTGAGCCTTGTGCTGTGGACCTGTGTAAACTGCCAGACAAGTCACAGGAGGATTCGTACATCGTAGGAAATCTTGAGTGTTCAATAAATGAATAAATCTGAGATTGAGCCAAACTCTGTGGCATGTGCACTTTGTTATTGTAATTCCTTAAGTCCACAGACTAGCATGGTGGTATAGTGGTTCGCACTACTACCACACAATGCTAGACACTTAGGTTCAATTCCAGCCTTGGGTGGAGTTGGCATGTTCTCTCTGTGTCTGTATGGGGTACTCCAATTTCCTCCCATAGTCCAAAGATATGGCTCCCCTAAAAATTACCCTGTGATGTACAGGATTGGATTACTGAACTAATACCTGGAAAAGGCAAGTTACCTCATAAGAAATGTTATACAAGTTCAGTTCATATTTGCTGAGGTTTAGTAGAGTAAGATCTGAGGGGCCTTACCAGGAAATATGGGAGAATATAAACTAGGGGTGCCTATTTAAAAATCAGCTTCACCATTTCAGACAGAAATGAGACAAAAAACATTTCTTTCAGACAGTTGTGGTTCTTTGAATCTCAGTGGAAGCAGATGGCAGAATCTGATAGGAGGAAGTGAGGTCTGCAGATGCTGGAGATCAGAGTTGAGAGTGTTTTGCTGGAAACGTACAGCAGGTCAGGCAGCATCCGAGGAGCAGGAGAATCAATGTTTCGGGCTGGAGCCTGATGAAGGGCTGCTGTACTTTTCCAGCAACACACTCTCGAATCTGATAGGAGTCTGAATGATATTGACTATGGTGAGCTGTGTGGCAGAATCTGGAACAAGCGTGACAAGACCCATTTTGAAATTGAGATCATCTTAATACACCTTTTATTTTTTAAGATGGGATTAACATTTGATAGCCACCTTATTAACATTTCAACTTGCGTCATTAATATTCAGACTCCTATTTTGTCAAACCCATTGAACAAGCTATACATTGAGAAAACCCAACAAGGAAAGCACAGCATCAGCTGAATCAGCTTTCCACTTGCCCTCAGTAACCTCCATATTAGACACTGGACAACATCTCAGGCCATAGCCACCAGCACCAGAACATATAACCTTCATCTACAAACACTGGCATGCAGTATCTGCCAATCTATCACAGCCATCCTAGCACCCCTCCTAAACAGTGGCATGCTGCTCACAAAACACAGACCTGCATTGCACCCCATCCCCACAATCCTGTATACCACTGGTAATCCGACATCTATTAACTTGTGGCTTAAACATACTCAAAGACTACAGCTTAACCAAGCTTCAATAAAATTGAAACAAGACTTCAGTACTCCTGTATCCAAATTATCTAGCTTAACATCCCATTCGCCTTCTTATTAGTTGCTGTACTGGCACATTAGCCTTCAGTGACATATCAACAAGGATACTTGGGTTCCTTTGTACACCTACACTTTCCAACTTCTTACTGTTTAACAAATACTCAACACATCTATTTCTCCTACCAAAGTGGATAACGTCACATTTTTCCACATTATATTCCATCTGCCATGTCCTTGCCTATTCGCTAAGCCTGTCCAAATCTTCCTGAAGACAAATTTTAGCTTCCTCATAACATACATTTTCATATAACTGGTATCATTTGCAAATTTGTAAATATTATATATGGTTCCCAACTCCAAATCTTTAATATTTATTGTGAACTGCTGGGGCCCATGTACAGATCCTTGCAGTACCCAACTGGTCACAGGAATCACCCAGTAATTCCTACTCTCTCTTTTCTGCCAGTACATTATCTCCTTTCCCATGTGCTTTAATTTTTTTTAGCCAGCCTCCTGTGGAAAAGTTTATCAAAAGTCTTCTGAAAATCTAAGTATGCTTGGTCTTTCAGCTCTCTTTTATTAATTTTGTTGGGAAGAACTTCAAATAACTTCAATTACCTCATCCAATACCATTTCCCATTCACAAATCCATGCTGACAATGCTCAATCAGATCATTATTAATCAGCTGTCTATTTTTCCATTCTTAGATAATAGTGTGACATGTGTCACCTCTGAATCCACAGAAATCAATTCTGAAGATATAGAATTTTGGAAGATAATCGCCAATGCATCAGCTAGCTTTATAGCTAATTCCTTCAACAGTCCAGTGACCTTTTGTCAGCTGGAGTGTTAAGTCCAGTACTGCACATTAGAAAGGATGCAAAGGCATTGGAAAGAGTTCAAAGGAGATTTACGAGAATGGTTCAAGGGATGTGGAATTTAGCTATGAAGATATTAAAGAAGTTCAGAGTGTTTTCCTTGGAGAAGACAATGTTGACAATAATCTGTTTGAAGTAGTCGATATCATACCAAGTCTGGACAGAAGGGAAATGGTATTTCCAGTTGTATTGGTACATATTTAGGTTAATTAGTAAAAGAAACAAAAGTAATGAGGAGAGCTTCTCTTCGGCAACAATGATCTCAATGGTGGAGAGTTGGAATTAATGGATGATTCCTGTGACTGGTTAGGTACTGCAAGGATCTGCTTTTGGGCCCCAGCAGTTCACAATAAATATTAAAGATTTGGAGTTGGGACCATATAAATTATTTCCAAATTTGTAAATGATACTAGTTAAGACTTTAAACTGGGCCATTCAACACAGAATTGGAGGTTTATTTGAAAAGGCACAACGTACAGGGCAGGGGAATAACATTTAGTAGGATGCTCATTTGGAGAACTGGTGCAGAGAGGAAGGGCTGAAAGGCCTTCTTCTGTGCTGTAACACTTCATCGATTGGATGTAACCCCCTAACACTGGTGAAAAGAAACACACATAAGATGTGGTTTAATCAAAGAGGCACAGCCTGTACACTTGGACATGTGCATGTTCCCTGTCTGACAGCTCAGTGAATGAGATGAAAGTGAGGACTGCAGATGCTGGAGATTAGAGTCGAGAGTGTGGTGCTGGAAAAGCATGGCAGGTCAGGCAGCATCCGAGGAGCAGGAAAATCAATGTTTCGGCCCAGAGCCCTTCATCAGGAATGAGGCTGGCAGCTTTGGGGGTGGAGAGATAAATGGGAGGGGGGTGAGGCTGGGGGGAAGGTAGCTGAGAGTGCAATAGGTGGATGGAGGTGGGGGTAAAGATGATAGGTCGGAGGGGAGGGTGGAGCAGATAGGTAGGAAGGAAGATTGACAGGTGGGAGAGTCATGATGGTGGTCCTCACCCGATGTCCCCACCAGTACCCTTCCACTGACACTGATTTGTTTGGTTGAACTGGTCCTCACCCTCAATAACTTCTCCTTCGAATCCTCCCACTTCCTCCAGATGAAAGGGGTAGCCATGGGCACCCGCATGGGCCCCAGCTATGCCTGTCTCTTTGTTGACTACGTGGAACAGTTTATCTTCAACATGCCTCAACTTTTCCTCCGCTACATTGATGACTGCATTGGTGCTACCTTGTGCTCCCACGAGGAGATTGAACAGTTCATCAACTTCACCAACACATTCCACCTCAACTTTAAATTCACCTGGATCATCTCTGACACCTCCCTCACCTTCCTGGACCTCTCCATCTCCCTCAACTGTGACTGACTCAACACTGACATTTTCTACAAACCTGCCGACTCTCACGGCTACCTGAACAACACCACCTCTCACCCTGCCTCCAGTAAAAATGATATCCCTTATTCCCAAAACCTCCGCCTCTGCCGTATCTGATCCCAGGACGACCAGTTCCACCACAGAACACACCAGATAGCCTCCTTCTTTAAAGACCACAATCTGCCCTCTCATGGGTTGATGATGCCCTTCAGCACATCTCATCCACTTCCTGCACCTCCGCCCTTGAACCCCAACCCTCCAACTGCAACAAGGACAACCCCCTGGTCCTCACCTTCTACCTTACCAACCTCCGAAAACATTGCATCATCCTCCGCCATTTCTGCTACCTACAAACAGATCACACTACCAGAGATATATTTTCCTCCCCACCCTATCCACTTTCCATAAAGACCATTCCCTCCACGACTACCTTGTCAGGTCCACACCCCCCAACAACCCATCCTCTCCTCCCGCACCTTCCCCTGCCACCGCAGAATTGCAAAACCTGTGCCCACAGCAGCAGCCCTCCCCCCACTTCACATCCATCCAAGTCCCAAAAGGAGCCTTCCACGTCTATCAAAGTTTCACCTACTCTTCCACACATGTCATTTACTGTATCCATTCCTCCCGATCCAGTCTCCTCTACATTGGGGAGACAGGGCGCCTACTCTCAGAGCGCTTCAGAGAACATCTCTGGGACACCTGCACCAACCCGTGGCGACACTTCAACACCCCCTTCCACTCTGCTGAGGACATTCATGTCCTGGGCCTCCTCCACCATCACTCCCTTACCACCGACACCTGGAGGCCACCTATTCACTCCACCCTCCTCTCCGACCTATCACCATTACCCCCACATCCATCCACCTATTGCACTCTCAGCTACCTTCTCCCCTGCCCACACCCCTCCCATTCATCTCTCCACCCCCAAGACTCCCAGCCTCATTCCTGATGAAGGGCTTTTGCCTGAAATGTCGATCCTCCTGCTCCTGGGATGCTGCCTGTCCTGCTGTGCTTTTCCAGCACCATTCTCTGGTGCTCAGTGAATGAGTTGCTGCAGCTGGAGGCTGTGGGCGGAGCTTCCCCGAGGCCCCGCCCTCCCGGCGTGCCCCTGACGTCACCACGGCCCAGCGTGCGGGCCTGCGCCATCTTGCTGAATCATGTCGGAGAAGAAGGCGCCGGTCGACCTCGGCTTGTTGGAGGAGGACGATGAGTTCGAGGAGTTCCCCGCTGAAGGTGAGCGCCCTTCGGACCGCGCCGCCGCACTGGGCGGACCTTTTCCGCCTGATGTCTCCGTCTGTCCCCGGGCTTGCGGCCGAGTGTGAGTTTTCACATGGAGGAGCCTCAGAGAGAGCGCGCGGTGATGGAGGGATGGAGGAGGGAAGTGAACCGGGCCACGGGGAGGACAGCATTTTATTCAAACCATGTTCGGCCCTCTCCCCGTGGGGGATGAGGGGTTACTCCGATCCTCTCGCCCGGGCTCACTCGCCCAGTGCCCACTCTGCCCAGTTACTGAAATCTAAGGCAACCTCCTTCCAAGTGAACTTGCGGGGAGGTTTTTTGAAAAGTTTCCACTGGTCCTCCTGTGACTTTGACCAATCCCAAGTTTGGAGCAGAGAGCACGAGTTGGGCTGTTTGTTATTCTTGACAGTGGGCTATCCTGTACAGTTAGAATGGTCTCCCCTATGTTCAGGATAACTGTTTCTTGGAGTTAAAAAAAATCACACAACACCAAGTTATAGTCCGATAGGTTAATTGGAGGCACTAACTTTTGAAGTGCTGCTCCTTCATCAGGTTTCTTGGAGGATCTCATGTTCATTTGGTGACCCATCCCAGGTGACATGCAGGCCTGATGATAAGTCATGATTCTAGTCTCAAGTTAACCACAAGTTATTAGCATAGCCAGAGCAGACTCGGTAATGGAGAATGGGGTTGGCGGCTCTTTGGAGTGTGATGACACAGGGCTAGAAGAGCAGCACTAGGTTGAAGTACTCAAACCACCCTTATTTCTTCCATGCCATACAGGCTGCTAGCAGTGGTGCTTCAATTTCTGTGACTGGCTCAATGTATGTGTTTTGTGGAGATAACCTTTAATTCAACAGATTTTGCCAGAAATCAGGCAGGGTAGGCAGTAGGTGACCAATAGTTTAGTTTTTAGTCATCAGTGTTCTGATCCGGAGCTTCCATTGATTCAAGATGCTTGTAATAAAAAATTACTACAGACAAGATTTGCCTTAAAGCATTTGATGATTGGTGATTATGCTGACAGTTATTTGAATTAATGGGACAATACTAACCCATTTTTTTGTCTGGAATGTGTTCATTCCTAAGGTTCTTAGATTACTTACAGTGTGGAAACAGGCCCTTTGGCCCAACAAGCCCACACCGACCCGCCCCCATTCCCCATTCTGTGTGGAGTAAACTTATCTGTTGTTATCCTCCAGTGCTGAACTGAATTAACCACTGAATTTGTAATGTGTCTACTGGTAAACTATTTGATCATGGGATCCATTACTGTCAAATCTGAGCTTAGTTAAAAATCACACAACACCACGTTATAGTCCAACAGGTTAATTTGGAAGCGCTAGCTTTCGGAGTGCTGCTCCTTCATCCTGATGTGATTTTTAATTTTGCAAAAGTGAGGATTTCAAATGCTGGAAACCAGAGTTTAGATCAGAATGGTGCGGGAAAAGCACAGCAGGTCAGGCAGCATCCGAGGAACAGGAAAATCTACGTTTCAGGCAAAAGCCCTTCATCAGGAATAGAGGCAGAAAGCCTGCAGGGTGGAGAGATAAATGGCCATTTATCTGGCCACCCTGGAGGCTTCCTGTCTGTATTCCTGATGAAGGGCTTTTGCCTGAAACATAGATTTTCCTGCTCCTCGGATGCTGCCTGACCTGCTGTGCTTTTCCAGCACCACTCTGATTTTTAATTTTGTCTGCCCCAGTCCAACACCAGTTCCTCCACATCATGTGTGAACTTGTTGTATTTAGATATATGCATGCCTCCCAGTGATGAAATCAGAGCATTCCTTTTCAAACAACAACTTTGATTTATAGAGCACATATAACACTACAAACTCCCAGGCACTTCAAAGGAGGAATGGATATGGTAATTAGGCTAGGCAGCAGATCAAAAAGGATATTAAAAAGTTGAACTGAATGCCAGCAGTGTGAGGGGGCAGTGACTTATCAAGACAGCAGTTGATTACATGTGCTATCAAGAAATTGTAGTAAAATTGAAGTCAGCAGCAACTGGGGAGGTTTGGGGTGAGGTGGTGTTGATCTTGGGCTTTTGCCTGAAACGTCGATTTTCCTGTTCCTTGGATGCTGTCTGACCAGCTGTGCTTTTCCAGCACCACTCTGATCTAAACTCTGGTTTCCAGCACCAAAAGAGAAAATACTGGAAAATCGGGTCTAGCAGCATCTGTAAGGAGAGAAAAGAGCTTACGTCTCGAGTCTAACTGACCCCCCTTTCACTTTGACAAAGAGTCAGCTAGACTCAAAACGTCAGCTCTTTTCTCTCCTTACAGATGCTGCCAGACCTGCTGACATTTTCCAGCATTTTCTCTTTTGGTTTCAGATTCATGCATCTGCAGTAATTTGCCTTTATCTGGTTTCCAGCATCTGCAGTCCTCACTTTTGCCTGACCGAAATCATGCCAAGCACAAATGTGAATATATATATTGGAGACCAAGTTTCTTAACCTATGGGCACCTTGGCAGCAGTTTCTCAACTGCATTCCAGTAATGATCATTGCCAGTTGCATCACCAAGCGTCTCCTGACCACCTAAAATCAGAAGCAAAAATGTTTGTTGGCACTTACAACCCAGATTATGCATGCAGCAAGAACTGGATGACATTGCTTACAGCCCAGTAGGTAACTTTGGTTGCAGAATGACCAAGCATTGACCATTTCCAACCAGATGCTATCTATCTTTCATTTCACAATCAACAGTGTTATCATCACTGAATCTTCCTAGGTCAATATCTTATATTATCATTGATCAAAAACTTAATGGGACACAAATATTGTAGCTACAGGAGCAGGTCAGAGGCTAGAAATTCTGTGGTAATTAATTAATTTCCTGATTTCCCAAAGCCTGTCCCTAATCTACACGGCAATAGTCAGGAATGCGGTTGCAGACAGTTTCATTGCTTGGACAAGTACAGATCCAACAACACTTCAGAAATTGACACAAAGAGGCTCATTTGACTGACATCCCATCTACCACCCTAAAGATTCACCTGCACCACTGATGCACAGGGGGTGCAGTGTGATATCTACAATGTGCACAACAGCAGCTTCCCAAGTTTCTCTGGCAACATCTTTCAACTTGTGACATCTAGCCTAGATTAGAAGATCAAGGGCATCCGGTACCATTAATTACAGCAAACCTTTTATTAACCAGCACTTCAGGAGCTGAAGTGTGCTGGTTGATTAAACATTCCAGTTGATCAAGAGATCCACACAATCAATGTAAAAACACAATTAAGTAATGGATAGGTAATGCAGGGAGTGTACTCATCACTGTTATACTTGTTTTACAACATAAAACTCATAAATAATAATGCAACTTTGCCCTAAATAAAACTTACCAGCTTATTATTTGGACCCTCAACTGTCTACTCGAAATCACAGTAATGCAGTAAACTTCTGGTATCTCAGGTATATCATTTTTGCCAATTTATCGAGGGTGCTGGTTAAAACGAAGTTTGCTGTACCACCAATTGCAGGTTTGCCTGAGCAGCTCCTGCAAAAACGTCCTGGAACTGAGTTCCACAAACCATAACCATCTTCATGTGTGCCAGATATAAATCCAATCAGCGACAAGTTTGCCCCATGATACCCATTAACACCAGTTTTGCGAGGGCTCCTTAATACTACTGTTGAATGCAGCCTTAATATCAAGGGCTGTTACTCTCACCAAACCTCAGAATTCAATGCTTCTGTCTGTGTTTGAACCAAGGCTGTAATGACACCAGGAGCTGAATGGTACTGGCAGGACCCAAACTGGACGTTGCTGAGCAGGTGCTGCTTGATAGCACTGTTGACACCATCTTCCATCACTCTACTGATGATTGAGAATACAGGTCATTCTGCTATAAGGTGCATTTCATGAACACGAATTTACTGTAATGTGATTGACAAATTGGGGACACTGTTTCTAAAGCGCCAATTCTTAAAACGTGTTGGCTGAAATGTGATTACATTGCCAACGCTTTAAGCACTGTTTCTAAAGCATAATTTTTCTATAATGCGGGGTTGTACATGAAAACAACCATCACGTTATAGACTGAGGTGGTAATTGGCTGGGTTGGATTTACCCTGCTTATGTGTCGGACATACCCCGGAGTAATTGTCCATACTGTCGGCCTGCTTGACTTTACAGCATAGGATGGTAATTGTGAATCATGATTGTCCTAATTTTGGGAAATCTTCATATTTTGTTAGCTGTAAATTTTTGTATCTATTTCAATCTCATTGTTAGTTCAGATTTCATCCTGAAATTGAAATCAATGTCACCCACCACGTGCAAATATAAAAGAGGAGGCCATTTGGCCGCTTGCCTGTGAATTCGTTTCAATGAGATCATGACTAGTCCGACTATAACCTCAAATCCACACCCCTAACTATCACTGATTTACCAAGAATTTATCTATCTCTGCCTTAAAAACATTTAAACACTCTGCTACCCCAATTTTTCAGGAAGGGTTTCAAAGACACACAATCTTCAAAAACACTTAACTTCAACTCTTTTAAACGGATTATACCTGATTTTTAAACAGTACAGATTTTCCCATCCTCTGCATATCCATCGTGTCAAAACCCATTAGAGATCTTTTATATTTCATGAAATTGCCTCTCACTCTTCTAAACTCCAGCTCATGCATATCTTGCCTGTCCACCTTACCTCAAGTTAATCTGCTCATTCATTACAGGTGTAGGTCTGGTAAAACTTCTCTGGACTGCTTCCAAAGTATTTACCTCTTTCATTAAATAAGATACCCTGTATGTGGTCTCACTAGTATCCTGTATAACTGGAGTTGAACCCTTAAAACTATTGTACTCAATTCCCTCACAATAAATCTTAACATTCTATTAGTTTTCCTAATTATTTGCTATACCTGTAACCTAATCTTTTGTGATTCATGCATCTCAGCACTCTGCAAACTCTCAACATTGAGTTAGTATGCTTTTTTCCATTCCTGTCAAAATAGTTTCACGTTTTCCTACACTGTGCTCCCATTTTTTGCCCACTCACTTAACCTACCTTTGTAGTTTTAGTCTATGTCCTTTACACGACTTCCATTCCTACCTTTGTGTCATTAGTGAAAAAAAATTCTGTTCCTTCCTTCCTTGTAATTTATGTAAATTGTAACCAGTTAAGGTTCCGATACCGATCCTTGTGACAAGCTATTTGTTATGTCCTGTCAACCTGATAAAGACCTATTTATGGTCACTTGCTTCCTTTTAACCAGGTCATCTATGCATATTGATTTGCTACCCCCTACATTGAGATTTGATTTTATGCAATAACCTTTGTTGTGGCACTTTTATCATGTGCTTTCCAGAAAACAATAGAGTACATTTATCTGTTCACCTTTATCTATAGCTTGTATTATTTCCAGTAGATTGGTCAAATACGATTTTCTTTTCCTAAAGATTTCTAACTTGCACATCGGCTTTGCTGAGAATCTGGATGTCATTTATGTGCCTCTGAGTGAAGGTGGCCCAGCAAATCATAATTTATGCAAAGGTGTGGTAACATTTCAGTAATTGTTGCCACTTAATTGCCAACTTATTGTAGTTCAACTTTGCATTACTACGGAAGTGGGGGGGAAATGTTCAGCTCTTACCCAAGTTGGAAGGAGACTCTCTGTTCTCTGAAGTCAAATCCACTGTGAACCTGAAAAAAACCAGTTTATTTTTCTTGCAACAGTTGCTGTCAGCTGTCACCCTGTCCTTAAAACTATGGGTGTACCGAATTAATAAAAACAAAATGGTCAGCAGCTAGCACTGATCCTAGAGGCTAGTCATGTAGTGGTTACTGATCCACAGGAACAAAGACATCCTCATATACTACAGCAAATTACAAGATACCAGTGCAGTTCTTGAGCTAGCTCACATGCGCATTACAGCATGTGCTCATACAAATCAAGACTGCCAAGTCAAAGCCAAAGGAAAAAGCTAAAGTCAAGGTCATAACTCACTATTTCAACCCAGTGGTAGAACATTTTATATGAATAGCAGAAAGATAATTGTTTTTGATGTGCTGTCTTCCACAATTAAATAATTTGCCAATATAGATTGTGGAAACTCTTTTGTAAAAGGATGCACACATGTGTTTTAGACAATTAAAATCACTGCATATGACCCATGCCCAGGCTCCAGTGAGAGTCAGGAACCTGAGGAAAGATTGAATAATTAGTTAAAGGAAAAGTTTTTATTCCGGAATAACTCAATTAATTTGTTAGAATTAATAAATGCATTAGAGTTTAATTCAAAATATTAAGAAATAAAAATCAGGAATAAGACAAATCTCAAACTACAATGCCAGCAGTCCATGCATTACAAACAATGGCAGACAGGAAAGAAAGTGGATACTGCATCATAGTCATCAGTTTTAAACAGAAATCCTGATAGTCCAATGAGGCACAGTGCAAAATAAGATCAAGGATTAAATTCAGTGTTGAATAAGAAAACTTAAGTTTTGTAACCAATTTGGCAATATATTGTCAAAAATTCAACAATTTATTATTTTTCAGATGAATGCATTTGAATTCAAATTTGGCCAATTTAATGAGCCACATTAACATGAGAAACATTTCCTCCGGATACAAATTACTTCTGTATATGAATTGTAAAAAGCTGATCATGAAGCAGTAGGCTGTAGTTTAGCATGTTAATGATGTTAGAGAATACCAACAAATCCATTTTTGGATTTGAGATCAAGTGGTTCCCTTGAATACCTGGCTGAGTACTAGACCAATTCTTACCCCGGATGACTGTCAACTATGAAAGTTTAGCCTATTCATTAATTTAAACAACTCATTCTAATCACTTACTGCTAAGTCAGAATAAGCTTTTTTTTTAAACAAACTAATTTTACTTACCACATTTAGGTGGAAGGTTTTTTAAATTGCCTCAGTTTTTATTTCGAAAGAAAGCATTATACTAAATTAGGTAAGGTAATTTTCAGGGTACATCAATGCAAGATGATTATCAGAACTGCAACAAATATAAACACACCTTTAAACTACAAGTAAAGCTGATTCAATGAACTGCATGAATTTTCAGCTTTAGAAAATTTGCAAGTTAAAGATGGACGAGCAATGCAATATAGAGATTCACCCCATATTGTATAAGGTCCATTACCAAAAACTTGTTGATTAACATCATTGTTCCTATGAATTAAAACTGACCTCACAATGTGAAGAAATTCTAGAACATTACAAGACAAAACTAAATGCCCATCAAACATTTTCAGCAAAATCAAAATTCATTTATATAAGCAGTTCCTGGGTTTTGAACAATATCAAAATCTTTATATAATTTTTTAACTCTTGCAAACCAATGTCCCTGTAGTAATGACGAACATACTGTATTCTTAATTGGTTGCTGGTCTTTTATGTTTACAGTTTGGGTGCAAAGGTACCCATTGTCAACTGGGCACAAACATTTCCCAATCTTTCACCATTTATGAAATTGGGTAACTCCACATTTCCCAATCATTGAACTTATCTACATTCTTTTGTAGTCTGTTTGCATCCTATTAGCAGGCCATCTTCCACCTAACTTTGTATTGTCAGGAAACTTGGATTGACTTGCATTTGGTCCCCCACCTCTAAAAGCACTGACCCTTATGGTACCGCACAAAGGATCAGATCTTTCATCGTTTGTTACCCAATCCTTAATACAGGTTTATATAATGCCTCCAATAACCAGATCATACATTAAAGGTCATGATTCTGAGATGCCGGTGTTGCATTGGGGTGTACAAAGTTAAAAATCACACAACACCAGGTTATAGTCCAACAGGTTTAATTGGAAGCACACTAGCTTTCGGAGCGACGCTCCTTCATCAGGTGATTGTGACAATCACCTGATGAAGGAGCATTGCTCCGAAAGCTAGTGTGCTTCCAATTAAACCTGTTGGACTATAACCTGGTGTTGTGATTTTTAACTTTATATTTAACACCTTTAATGTATAATGAAGCATTCCAAGGTGCTTTACAGGAGCATCAATAAACAAAATATGACAGCATTAACTTGGTCATAGAGATGGTTACTTGAGTGTTTTAAAGACAGAGGTAAAATCAGCAGGATATGAGGAAGCAGTTTGATAGTAGGATCAAGAGGTTCATGGATTGAAATGTGGGAACCGGAGGGTGTTTTTAGTTTGGCCAGATGCTTGTAATTGAAAGATTTATGTGAGATTGGATGCTCATCAACCCTTCTATTATCCCTGTCTCATTAACCATCTGGCAAAATATGTTTCTCAGCCTTTTGAAATGCAAACTGTCATAAGTGAAGGCTCCGGAAGAAAGAGATCTGTTTAAATTGTCAAAATATTTTTGATATGCTGTGTGTACTTTATGTATGTAAACAGAAGTAAAGATTTTCATCTTGTAGCAACAGAAGTTATACCTACCATTTCTTCCCTGTAGCCTAAACCAATTTATAATATGGTTTATACCAGTGAGGTCAAATATGGAGATGATAACAAGTTGTGGGAAAACTAACAATCTTGCACAACTTCTTCTTTTAAGTATCTACAACTAGCTAAAGATCCTTGATAGTAGCCTTTGTGTTTTGAATTTAGATTTTTGTTCTTAGAGGTAAAAGTTTCAATTTTAATTTGTGCTTTTTAAAAATATCAAACATCCATTTAAATTAACAACATCTTTTTGTTTTTTTTTCCTGTACAGGCTGGACTGGTTTAGATGAAGATGAAGATGCCCATGTCTGGGAAGATAACTGGGATGATGACAATGTAGAGGACGATTTTTCTAACCAGTTAAGGTTAGCTTGCAATTTATTTTCTTAGCAGTAGTGCACAGGTATATCATGGCAACTATCGGCAAAAGACCCCAATGTGCTGTAGTATAAGCTGAAGTTATTCCTGATGAAGGGTTTTTGCCCGAAATGTTGATTTTTTTTTTCTTTAATTTAATTTTTGTTTTTTTTCTGCTGCTCCTCAGATGCTGTCTGACCTGCTGTGCTTTTCCAGCACCACACTCTTGACTCTAATCTCCAGCATCTGCAGTATTCACTTTCACCATGAGCTGAAATTCACTTTGACTTGATTAATACAGGTTCAATAGGGGAGCATCCTGAAACTAGTGGTCATGATATGAAATCAAAAAACTTGCCTCAAATGAAAAGATAGTGATTAATATGGTGTTAAGGTGCTGCAAAACTGGACAAGACAACAAAACAAGTATTTTTTATATTCAGTCGTGGGGCATGCCCATCCTTAGTTACTGTTGAGAAAGTGGTGGTGAGTAACCGCCTTGAACCTCTGCAGCCTATGTACTGTAGGGTTAGGTTAAGATCACAGTAGGATTACTAAGAACATGAAAAGCTTTGAGTAAATTCAAAGCAATAGGTAGGTAAGATTTGAAAAGGAAAGTTTTATATAAGTATTTAGGGAAATGAAATTAATGAATACTTGCTGAATTATTTGCTTCTATTCAGCAAAATCCTCAGTCTTTTGGAGTGAAGTTTCAAAGCAGGGATTTTATTTTTAAATAGAAGTAACTTACAGAAATGTTAACCCAGAAAATTATTGGTTGGTTAGCTTGACATCATGAGGAATGTGCTGAATGGCGTCCTTTGTGCAGGGTGCTATTGACAGTGAGTAAACCGCTGATTTACTCTTCCATTGCAGTCAAAGAAAAGGAAAATGAGATATTGCAATGCAGGCAGTTGATTCACCATTGGCAGTTACTTGCTAAGCAATATACAGTTAAATTTATTCTCCTATTCTTTTTATGGGGCACAGTCAGACTTGAATTTTAAAGCAAGTAACCTTGGATTGGAATCTGCTGTCAATAATAAACCTGAGTGGCTATTTCCTGAGCTTCATCCACAATGCCTGGAGACTAATCACTTTGAGTCTGAAGTGATGAAATATCTCCTGTTGAGTTAGAGAATTCTTTGCCTATTTTAATCTGAAAGGGAAGGAAAATTTTAGTGAAAATGTTGTTTCGTATAGCAATGTTGCTTTTTAATGAATGCTATATAGTTCAATTTGTATTGGCTAGTTATTTATCACGTTTCCAACTTTGCTCTGCAATTTTTTTTGTCTCATAGACCTTTTAATTGCAGTTAAAAAGCACTAGTTTTACTAAGTTGTCTGGAATGTTGCATTCCAGACACTTGAAAACTAAAATTAAAAATTTAGAATATTCTAAATGTTTATTAAAAGTTCTTTGCTGGTGCTCAGAGATCTGTTATTTAAGATTGCCAAGTCTTGTCAAGCTCGTCTTCAGTACCCTGCGGCTTTAAGCTTTCTGTTAAAAACAGAATGGGCAAAGTGTATCAAAGCAGTCTTGTATCCTGAAACGCTGTAGGAATCCTCTTCACATAAGACTCAATTTGTTTAATGAGCTAGTTGGTGGTCTGGCAATATTTAAAATTTCTCAAGTGAAATTAATTATTTAACCTTCGCTTCTATCTAATAATTTTGACAACTTTTAAAAAACATAAGCCCTAAAATGATACTGTGGGCTGTTAAGAGTCAAATATTTCATACATTCATTGGATTCCTCCTCCTCAATAATTTATTAATACCTTAATAATTTAAGGTTGGAAAACCTCTCTCTTTCTGGACCTGTGCTTACCTTAATAATTTAAGGTATTAACTTCTCCCCTAAAACATTGAATCAAAAAACTTCAAACTCTCTAAGTGTCAAATAGAAATACACTCAGATGAACTGTAGAGTTAGCTGGTTGTGTGAAGTTGATTCTTGCCTTTATTTTGATAATTTTTCCATAAGATATCATCGAGTCATAGAGATGTACAGCACAGAAACAGACCTTTCAGTCCAATTCGTCCATGCTGACCAGATATCCTAACCTAATCTAGTCCCATTTGCCAGTATTTGTCCCATATCCCTCTAAACCCTTTCTATTCATAACCATCCAGATGCCTTGTAAATGTTATTGTACCAGCCTCCTCCACTTCGACTGGCAGCTCATTCTATACACGCACTGCTCTCTGCGTGAAAAAGTTGATTTTTAGGTCCCTTTTAAACTTTTTTCCACTCTCACCTTAAACCTATGCCCTCTAGTTATAACATGAAAAAAATACAGTAAACCTAATAACATTTAGCTATTTTGTCATACATCTTGTATACATTTGTGGGAATAAGTTGAATGTTCCAATACCTATATGAAATTTAATTTGAGCATTGAGTTAACATCTTTTTCATTATGACAACTTCAGTGCACTGATACTTTGTGGTATCCATTTTCTTTGTATGTAGTTTCTTGCATAGCAATTTTCTAACCTCCCTAGGTTGGAAAATCTCTCTCTTTCTGGACCTGTGCTTACCTTTTACTGTGTAACACAGAAATTGGATTGTTTTTCAGCAATGATGTTTAGCATATTAAATAAAAATTGAGACAATAAAATATATTAAAGTTACCTATTAAGACTCATTTTTGGGAGTTGAGTATTTTCTTGTAAAAATTCATAAGTTGTAAATCTGCCAATTTACTTCCCCATCAGTTTTTAATTAAGGAATGTTGAATGTGGTGCAACATCTAAAAGTAATTGTGGAACAATGTATTTAAATCTTCAAGACTTTAGTTTATGAATGCTCCAAAGTTAATGCTTAAACTATTTCTGTATTTTTAAAGTATGGCAAAAGCTTTATATTTTTGTCATGATTGCTTATTGCTCAGTTGGTGTAAGTTGTAAAGGAAAATTACTTATTTCCGTGGTCTCAATGCATCTTTTTTTTTTAAAATGACTGACTGACTGGTTATTTTTCAAAGCAACAACCAGCCTATAATTTCGTCAACTTAAGGACCTAGAAGTGGAAAGAAAAGCTTCTCTGTTCCATTTTTATTTTCGGAAGGTTGCATTTTATGATTTATTTGCTGTAGGTTATCTTTTTTTTTTTAGTTTTCAATGTTCAGGCTATGTTTTAGTAAGTCCTTGGCCCCTGTGACCACTGAATCCCCACAGTGCAGAAAGAGGCTATTCAGTCCATTGAGTCTGCACAGACCTTGCAAAGAGCATCCCATCCTGTAACCCCACGTGGAGTTTATTGTAGTTAACCCAACTACACTGCACATTCCTGGACCCTGTTGGGTAATTGTTTTTAGCATGGTTAATCCACTTAACCTGCATACTTTTTAGACTGGGAAGAAACCGGAGCACCTGGAGGAAACCCATATACACATGGTCAAGAGACACTCTTTCAGTTGTATAGATAAATTCATAGTTTCAGTGAACACGAACTTCAGAATTTATTTGTTATTAATTTATCCTGTACCTTCATGTGATCTTCCTTGCCCTCTTCATTGGAAAACAGCAGGATAACACTACACCAGACTTTGAGTAAGTTTAATCAACAGTGAAGAATAAGGCATATTAGCTTAACTATGCATTTTACAGAACTCTAGTTCAAAGAAAATCTGCCAAGCAACTTTGAACAAATTCCACAATATTTATATGTGTTGATCACAGTAGACCACTTACTATGGCTGTCACTCTGATAATGATTAAAATCTGTAATAATTTCAGTCAATAAATCTTTATGTACAGTGACTGAATTAGGGGGCACAGTACAATATTAATTCTAAAGAGAATCTTCATTTTATCACAAACATGGGATTTCCTTAGTGGATGTTCAAATAGACATGGAAAAGTGTATCAAAGTAGAAATGGAGCTTGTAACAGTACAGCAAAATTGGGCATTTTAACTATTTGGATGTTATCATTCTGAATGTACTATTACTGTGTAAATAAAGTCAATATGTTGCAATGTTGGCTTGTATTAGTTGACAATAAAATGCAACACTAACTGTTTTGTGTTTGGTTCACATCTTTAATATGTCAATGTATTATCCTTGTGCTGTAACTTTGTAATTTATTTGAGAATTATTCTTTGTATAGATTCATCACATTTGTTATTTTTACTTCTAAACTTAACATTTAGAATGTGTTTAAAACATTTGGGGGAAAACAAATCACAGAATGGGGTTGAAAGTAAGTGGCATTTTGTGTCCAATATTTGGCATATGCTGTTGAATATAAGAGGGAGTCTTTGGAAATGCACATACTCCATTCACTGATTACCATTACTTATACAATGGATTTAATTGAATTAGACAGCTATTGGAGATGTAAGTGATGGCAGTAAATTAGTAGATAATTTGCATCATCTTGTGGAAATAATAATTCACCAATGTCCATTATTGCTTAAAATCAGGTAGCTATTTACTTTCTCAAGCTAGAAATTATTAATTAAAATACTAATTCAGATAGTGTTTTCTTCCAAAAAAAAGCTGATAATGGAGCTCTTTGTCCTTTCCAGAAACATTTTTGTAACATTCTACATGAAAGATTTCTCATTATGCTACAAACCATAAAAATTCTAGGGTAGAAAATGGGACTAAAGCTTAGTTGAGGTGTACTTTCAGTCTAGAGGAGGCTTTGGCTATTGGTAATTGTGTCAGATCTTTGTATCTAACAATGGGTATTAGATTCTGAAAAAAAACTGACAGCAATAACAAGCATATGACCATAGATTTGTAGGAGAGTCACAGCAGTTTTGAAATTGGCCAACCAAATGGAAAATTTAAATTTTAGCACTGACAAATCCTGAATATTTTCTGGGTGTAAGAAATATAGTGCCAGTTTAGTTCTATTCACAAATATACTTATTCAACAATTCTGGCTATCATTTCATATATTTCTATTTCATCCTTTGCAATATATTGATCAGACCCCACTTGAGTTTAGTGTTAACCTTTTGTAATTTAAGTTAGAGGTATACCATAGATATGTTGCAAAAATGGTACAGAAAAGAGCGACAAGACTGATCTCAACTATTAATCTGTGAGGAGCTTTAAGGCTTCACAGTTGTGAATGATTTAAATGGGAATTTCATTGAAGTTAATTTTCAAAGCACGCTCTTAAAATAGCAAGTTTGAAAGGGAATTATGACAAGTAAATTTCAAATGTATTAAGAACTTGGAATAATCCACTGGACATTAGTGGCATTTTAAAACCAAGAATTTATAAGATATATTTGGCTGCTGAAATATTTAGGGAATTATCGTGGTGAATATTAGCCTTTTCAAAATTTTGTATGTTCAGAATTTAAAAAGTTCTTCAGAATGTCAATGGTGTTGTTCAGGTTCCAATTTAGAGTCCGAAAATAAGATAGAGATTTTTTACCTCACGTAACCAATGGTGAAGGAGTGTACTTAGCAATTTTAGGTTCAGTTTAAAAGTAGTTCATTTTATTTTGTGATCAGGTGTGCGTGAGAAATAGGACTGTGAATTTGTGAAGAATGTTTTATTTTGAGATTTTGTAAAATGTATTGTGATCTCTAAACTATTTCGGTGTCAGGATATCCTACTTAAAAAAAAAGAAACCCACTAAAATTTATTTACCTTTGTGTCAAAGGCCAGATGTAAAGGGAATTAATTGGAATACTGAGGTGGTCATGTTGCTGCATTTTGAGGTGCTATCTTTCAGATGTATTGTTTGATTTGTTTATAAACAGTAATTGGGAGAAAGTGAGGTCTGCAGATGCTAGAGTCAACATTTCGGGCATAAGCCCTTCATCAAGCGCATTCTCCTCCGATGCTGCTTGACCTGTGCTTTTTCAGCACCACACTTTTTGACTATAGACAGTAATTGCTGATTAATGACTTGGTGCTTGCTATTGTCTCTCTTTTTGCTGGTATATATTAGTTTAGATGTTTAAACTGTTTAATCTAAATTACATACAAAACATACCCTGAATTGTAAAAATTAAAAGATAATTGAAAACTGCAAACTACCGATTCACTTATTTATATATTTTGGATCTCAATTTCTAAACAGAAGCATGGATTACCATATTTATTATTTTTTCTGCAACTTTGTTTCTTAAAAGGTGGAAACTGTCATCAAATTAGCTGCATTAGTATTAATAAACATCCCTTTCCAGTTTCATTCATCAAATGTTAATCATGACACCTGACCAATTTAATGTTACCACATCTTAAGCAGAAGGGTTAATTTCTGATTTTCTAATAGCCATGACAACTTGGACATGTTTATTAAATAGTTACATCTTTTCAGAATCTTAATTGGTTTGGCCATTCCTCTGTTAGGAAAATAACATTCAGGTTTTAATACGCTTTTTTGTTTGGATTGTGAAGTAATGGCTTGGGTAAACCCTTCAAGGAACAAGTTTGTGGGACAAATTTTTCATGTTTACATTGCTAACACTAGCTAATTTACCTTTTAATAGCAGAGATGTAGAATATCTTGTGCGCACATGCAGTGTCGTAACTGCTTTTCATGCACCTCAGCTGAGTTTTGACTGTGACAGCTTCAGCTGTCAATTTGATGAGTGGTATGGATGATGTGTTTTTATAATAGTGACCATTTTCTAGATCAAATAGTTGCAAACCAACTAAGAATAAAACAATTTCAGATCTACTGTTGTATAATGAGGTAGGTTTAATTAGCCATCTCATAATGGAAGATCCATTGCGCATTAGTGATCATAATGCAGATAAATTCAATGTTGTATTTGAAAGCAAGCTACTCCTATCATGAATAAGAATGTCGAACTTAAAATAAGTTACATAGTTGAGAGGAAAGCTGGTTATAATTGATTGGGTAAACAGTATAGCTCTTAGTAAACAGTGGGAAGATTTTAAAAGAAGCAATTTAAAACTTTAAACAAAAATACACATCATTGAAAAACAAAACTTGGTGAAAAAGAACCATCCCATAGCTTACTTTGTATGGTAGGAATCATAAATTAAAAAAAGACAATGTTGCAACAAATTGTAGCAAGCAAATCTGAGAATTGAAAATGTTTTGGAGGCTAGGAAAGAGTTCCTGATAAATTTAAAAAAATTTTTTTTAAAAACTGAGTGCAAGTCCACAAAATAAAGAAGAGAGTTGCTTCCTTCGAGATGGGAGAAGTTATTTTGGGCAATGAGAAAATAGAGTTGGATATTATAATTCTCCAATCTTTACAGTGGAAAAATCTTAAGCAAGAAATTGAAAGCAACCAGCTGCTAAAAAGAATAAGAATTTTTTTTAAGAAACTTATTTGCTGAGAAAATATGAAAGAGAAGATTGAGAAAACTGTCGATGTTGGAAAACGTCAATAAAAATAGAAATTTCTGGAAAAGCCCAAAAGATCTGGCAGCGTCTGTGGAGAGAAATTACTGTCTAGTGATCCGTCCTCAGTATGTGTTATAGAGAATCTGGAGGGGCTAAAATCAAACAGATGCATAGGATTTGACAGCCTGTATCCTAGGGTACTAAAAGAAATAGCAGCAAAGATAGTAGATGCAAGATTCTGGATTAGGCCCAGCAGATTGAACGTTAGCAACTGGTAATGTTACTATTCAAAAAAAGTGGATGAAAACAGAATTACAATTTGCCTGCCATAAGGTTGCTAGAGTCTACTATTAAGGAGGTCTTAACAATACACTTAAATCATTGTATTAACAGATAAAACCAACTTTTGCCAAAAGGCAGTTGTGTTCATTTTTTGATGTAGCGAGGATAGATAAAAAGGAACCAGTAAATGTATATCTCCCAAAGGTATTCAATATGATACCATTCAATGTTGATAAGGGCTTCTGTATTAGCATTGCTAAAGGATTGGTTAGCTTGCGGGAAACAGTTAGTCAGAATAAACTGGGCATTTTCAAGTCGGCAGGCTGTGACTAGTGGTGTCAAAAAGAACAGTAGTGAGACCTCAACTATTTGCATCCTATTAATGACTTGCTCGAAGACACAATGTATATAGGTTTGCTGAGAAAAGAAATTTTACACGAGGACATGTGTGCAAAGAGAAATAGGTTGAGTGAATTGGCAATAAGATGGCAGATGGAATTTCAAGCAGGGAAGTGCAAGTTATTTACTTTGCTTGGAACAATAGAAAAACAGATTTTTTTTTTTAAATGCTGTTCAGAGTCATGTTATTTTCCTACAAGGAATATAAAATATTAACATTCGGGTACAACAAGTACTGTCATTAGGAAACCAAATGTATTGTTGACCTTTCACAGGAATCAGTGAAGAAGTAAATTTTTGGTACAATTGTATATGAATTTGGGGAGATGACACTTGAAATCCTGTTTGCATTTTGGTCTGCGTATTTAAAGGAGGAGATGCTTGCAGTGGAAACATTCCAGCAAAGTTTTACTATGTTGGTCCCTGAGAGAGAAGATTTTCTTACAAGCGAGAGACTGAGTTAAGTGGTCAATTTTCTCTAATTCAGAACAAAACTACATGATCATGAAGAGGCTTGACATTGTCAATACTGAAAGGTTCTGGCTTGGGAAAGCATGGGGACACAGTCAAAGGATAAAAGGATCATTAGGACTGCGATGAGGTGAAATTTCTTCGCTTAAAGGCTGCTCCACCATTAAATGTGTTTAAGGCTGAGATGGGCAAATGTCTGGTGTTTCAAGGAATCTGACAAAGCAAGCGGACAAGAGTGTAGAGCTGCAGCTGAGGATCAACCATGATCATATTGAATGATAGAGCAGCCTGGGTGGCCATGTGGTCTGTCTTTTTTGTTGAGTATAAGTGATGAAACTTGGCAAACTAAGATGAGAATAAGTTATAGGCTTAAGTGTGACCTAAGCGCAGAGAATGTAATAAAGCAATTGTGAAGAGACATGCTGAGGGAGGACTCATTGAGATGACATATTAGATAATTTTGAAAATTGTAATAGAGTGAAGATTTTGATGTCCATGACACATTTCATTGAAGGTGACCAGGCAAGTGGATAAGATGGTTAAAATACTTGAGTTACTTTGGTTTATTAGTAAAATAGAATCAAAAGCCAAGAATACCTCAGTTAGAACTTTGGACAATTCTGGATGTCATGTGGAAGAGATCCAGAGCAGGTTTGCCAGAGTGTTGCCAGGGATGAGAGACGGGAAAAGTTTGGACTGTTCTTTCTACAGCAGAGACCATTAAGAGTTAGCCTAATAGAATTTCAAATTAGGGTTTGATTGAGTTGATACTGAAGAATAATTCCTGTCAATCATTTGGTCAGTAATGAGAGTTCATAGTTCTTTTACCAATTATTTGAATCTGGTAAACATGACTTTTTTTTTCAATTGTTTCTAAAAGTTCTAAAATCTGATTCCATAAGTTCAAAAGAAGTTTAGGCAAGTAGTTGATGAATGGGTTACAGGAAAGAAAGCTAGAATGTCAGATTAAGCATCATTCAATAAAGCAACACAGGTATAATTGGCCACCTTCTGTGCTGTAAGCTTCAATAATGAATTGGTTCTTATTCCCTACACAATACCCACAGCATAATTGTATGTGCCTGACCAGCAACGTGATGTATGGATCACTTTATATTGAGCTAAATTAGAACCGTTTACAGTGCATTCAGCAACATGTGTTCCACTCACTGACTCTTTAAAATTTAGGAAGTTAATATCATAAGTCTTTCCATATAAAATTTTTCATTTAAACAATGTACAAAGGAAAATTAAGCATGTAATGTTATGCATGTTTGTCAAAAATGGCAACTAACCATCCAAGTGCCATCCAATATCCTGCTTTAAACATCTATTTTAAAAAACAAAAATTGCCTGTGCAAGGTTTGTGAAGGTTTGTATCTCAGGTTGAGGTTTAGGGTTTGCTTGCTGAGCTGTAGGTTTGATATCCAGACGTTTCATTACCTGGCTAGGTAATATCAGTGGCGACCTCCAAGTGAAGTGAAGCTGTTGTCTCCTGCTTTCTATTTGTTTTTCCTGGATGGGATTCCTGGGGTTTGTGGTGATGTCATTTCCTGTTTGCTTTCAGAGGGGTTGATGGTATCTAGATCTATGTGTTGGTTTATGGCGTTGTGGTTGGAGTGCCAGGTCTCTAGGAATTCTCTGGCATGTCTTTGCTTAGCCTGTCCCAACTTACAGACTGGCCAAAGAACTACACGCAAGACTGAAATACCTTGTAGAAGAGTCACAGCACTCCATCCACTCCACCCAGAAATTCCTAAAAATCATAAAAAACACCAAAATAGAGGAAGACGAAACAATGATCTCATTCGACATAACAGCACTGTTCACCTCCATCAACATCGACCTGGCAAAGGAAACACTTACCACACTTTTAGAAGAGACGATCACACAGACCCCAACCCCCATCAATCACATACTAATGAAAACATCATGAAGCTAGTGGACCTGTGCCTCACCACCCACTTCACCTTCAACAACATAATCTACAAACAAACCAACGGCACACCCATGGGATCTCCGCTATCAGGATTCATAGCAGAAGCGGTAATGCAAAGACTAGAACAAACAACCCTACCAACCATCAAACCAAAAATCTGGGTCCGCTACGTAGATGACACCTTTGTCATCACAAAACGAAACAAGATAGAAGAAACATTTAACATCAACAACACCCTCACAGGCAAAAAGTACACTAAGGAGAGAGAAACGGACAAGAAACTCACATTCCTGGATGTCACAGTCGAAAGAACAGACCGCTGAGAACTACAAACCTGCATATACAGAAAACCGACAAACACTTAACTACACCAGCAACCATCCCAACACACACAAACGAAGCTGTATCAGAACACTATTTCACGAGCCACCTCACACTGCAGCACAGACGAACTTCGGAAAACAGAGAAGAATGACCTATACAACATATTCAAGAAGAATGGATACTCAAAAAATACAGTCCGCAGATTCCTCAAGAACAAACCACGACAAGCCTACAAAATTCCATGCAAGGACTGCCACAAACACTACGTAGGACAAACAGGAAGAAAGTTAGCGACCAGGATACATGAACACCAGCTAGCTACAAAAAGACATGACCCTCTCTCCCTCGTAGCTCTACACACTGAGGAAAAAAAAAAGCCCACCATTTTGACTGGGACAACACATCTATCCTGGGACAGGCTAAGCAAAGACATGCCAGAGAATTCCTAGAGACCTGGCACTCCAACCACAACGCCATAAACAAACACACAGATCTCGATACCATCTATCAACCCCTCAGAAAACGAACAGGAAATGACATCACCACAAACCCCAGGTACCCCATCCAGGACAAACAAATAAATAGAAAGCAGGAGACAACAGCTTTGCTTCACTTGGAGGTCACCACTGATGTTACCTAGCCAGGTAATGAAATGTCTGGATATCAAACCTACAGCTCAGCGAGCAAACCTACACCCTAAACATTGCCTGTTCTTAAAATAGAGAACTTAACTCTTATAGAATTAAAAGAAAAGATTACAATTTTGAATCATAAACCATCACCAAGTGCAGACTGAGACCTATGTACCTGTCAAGCCTATCTACCTCATCTGTCCCATCCCCTGTACTTGTGCCATTGCCCTGCAGTGTTTATTTCGTTCACATAATTATTCAACTCTTTTTGAAGCGTCCTAATGAGTTTGCTTCCATGACTTTTTTCCAGCAATTCTTTCCAGATCAAAGTGAAATCTTTAATGTTGCCCAACCAAACTGATTTAAAAAAAAAATCCAGGTGCTCTATGTATAATCAGTTCATAATTAACAAAACTTTTCATGTTGCCTCAAGTGACCACAATGTGTTACCCATATCTGATTAAGGGCTTATGTCCAAACGTCGATTCATCCACTTCTTTTATCTTGCCTGACCTGTTGTGCTTTTCCAGTGCCACACTTTTCAACTGTTACCACAATGTCTCAAATTTGCCCGGTATACAGAGGATTAGATTAGATTAGATTACTTGGATTACCTGCAGTGTGGAAACAGACCCTTTGGCCCAACAAGTTCACACCGACCCGCCGAAGCGCAACCCACCCAGACCCATTCCCCTACATTTTACCCCTTCACCTAACACTACGGGCAATTCAGCATAGCCAGTTCATCTAACCTGCACATTTTTGGACTGTGGGAGAAAACGGAGCACCTGGAGGAAACCCGTGCAGACATGGGGAGAATGTGCAAACTCCACACAGTCAATCGCCTGAGTCGGGAATTGAACCCGGGTCTCTGGCGCTGTGAGGCAGCAGTGCTAACCATTGTGCCACTGGCCACCCTCAAATCTCTATTATCCAAGTGACACGGGCAGGGAGTATTTCGTTAAGGTAATTGAATTCTGGGTAATTGAATGCCAGATAACATAGTTTAGCAAAGCATCAGAACCTTGCGATCTTTCACGGATAATCTGATATTTGGAAAATCGAATGCCAGATAATTGAGGTTCTTCTGTAATCAATGTGCTGAATAAACAGTTTATGTTGAGGTTATAATGGGAGGAGCATTAACCTGAATTTGTGGATCTCGGACCATTACCGTAAAATAGAGCAGCAGAGTTAAGCCATTCGATCTATTGAGTCTGCACTACCATTCAATCACTACTGTTATGTCTCTTAACCTCATTCTCCTGCCTTCTGCCTGTCTCCCTCGATCCCCTTACCAATCAAGAACCTATCATAGAGTCATAGTCATAGAGATGTACAGCATGGAAACAGACCCTTCGGTCCAACCCGTCCATGCCGACCAGATATCCCAACCCAATCTAGTCCCACCTGCCAGCACCCGGCCCATATCCCTCCAAACCCTTCCTATTCATATACCCATCCAAATGCCTCTTAAATGTTGCAATTGTACCAGCCTCCAAGCCTCAATCTCTCTGCAGCAATGAGTTCCTCAGATTCACCGCTCTCTGACTGAGGAAATTCCTCCTCATTTCAGTTTTAAGGGCTTATCTATTCACTCTGAGGCTCTGCCCCCAAGTCCCAGTCTCTCCTACTAATGGAAATATCTTCTCCATGTCTGTTGTATTGTGTTGGTGATCTTGTGTTGTGTTGAACCAAATTGAGCATTTATGAATTGAGTTCACATGTACTTCATATTTGGCAGTGAACATATAGTGTAGAAAAATGTGGTGTGGTATGCAGAGTCTTGGTCGTCTTATTGATGACAAATATAGTGTTTAAAAACAATTCAGAAAATGTTCAATTGATTTATTAATGGGGTGAGGGGCTTTATTGAAAGCTTAAGTATATACCCATTGGAGTTTTAAGAATGAGTGATAATCTAATTGAAACTTTAGAACCTGAGGGGACATCATAAGGTGGAAACCAAGAGGCTGTCTCAGACAGTCATTAGAATGTGGAATTGGCTTTCCTCAGATATCAATGAATACACTGCGTCATTGAATTTGTTCAAGACTGAATTAGATTTTTGATAGACAAATGGTATCAATTTATGGGGCAATAGATGGGTTGAGAGCACAGTTTGACTGGTAAATGATAAGAGGAATGGCAGTGATTTTAGTTAGTACTATACTTCCTTCAGCACTATATGTTGGTAGATGTTTATAAAGTATGTAATCCACATTTCAAGTCTGTACTTGAACCCTTACCCAGGGTTTTTTTTTACCTCTTCATCTCTTCCCATGCTTTTTAACAAATTTCATCCAATATGTCTGAAATCCTTGTCCTGGAGCCTGTTAACCCTCTTCATGCTTTTGTTTTCCATATTTAAAACATTTGTGTCATTTGCATACTTTGAAAAGATATATCTATATTACATTCAAGCTTATTAAAACACATCAAAAATAACCATGGCAATAATTCCAAAATCAGAGAAATGTCACTGTGCATCCCTTCGGTTTAGAAAATGATTTTTCAACACTATGCTCTTTATTTTAGAGTCTATTTCATATCATCACTGCCCCTTTGTTCTACCAGCATTAATTTAGCAACAAATATATTTTGTAGCACTTCAATCAAACAAGATAATAATGTTAGATCATTATATAATTCCTGATAGATTTAATTATCCCTTGATCTCAATCTATTCTCAGCTGCTGCTGGTTGATCACTGCTATCTGTTTTAAAAAATTCTCAAGGTCAGGTTCGTAGGAGAGTAGTCTGACACAGAACAAACGACCAAGAGGCGAGTCTGCTAGAATATGGGCATTTTATTCCCCGCAGCGTCGCCACAACGGGTCTGGCTTATACTCACTCTACATGTTACCGGAACTGGGAGCCGTCAGTTCTCGTAGAGCGGTTGCCAACAACCCACGCTCGGCGGTTAAACGTAACCCCGGAGCAGACTCACCGAACTGGAGACTTTTCCAGCTGATATACTCTTTTCCAGATATAAACATTCATGTGAACAGCAGAGCAAGGCTAAAAAACACATTCCATTCTGGTTACATACAGATAAGAAGATTCACACGGGGAGGTGTGTAATAAGATTCACACGGGACTAAGCAACACCTCCATTCCGGTTAGATTCACACATGTATTGGGACATAATTTTTAACCGTTTCACCACATTCCACTGCTTGGAATTTTACACCACACTATCTCAAATGGAATTGGAATATCACATAGATGGTGCCAATTGCCTGTCATAAACAACATCTGGAAATGTGCATATTATACATCGATATGGTGTACTAATATCAATTTACAAAAACTATTCAATCAAGGAATGATCCATAGTCTGTTTGTTAGGTTTCATGCATTGATGATGGCTGTTGATCATTTAACTTTGATAACCACTTACATTTTGTATATTTTGTGCAATTACTTTGCTCATTATCCAGTTATTTTCAAGAAGATATCTTGCATCCATTGACACTAGAGCCTCAGTTTTGAGTTCAGACATTTTAAGGTGGTATAGATTTTTTTTTTTTAAATTTTGCTAGTTCTCCTCCATTCTTGTCCAAACTTATTTTATCAATTTTCAAAGCATTGTCCCATTGTGGGCTTTGTCAGCAACCTTAAGTTTGTCTAATATTGTTTATCTGGGTTTGTAGCATATTTTATTTAACCCCAGAGTTGTTCAGCTTCCTTGCAAGATAATAGATTGGCAAAAGCAAAATAATTGTTGGGAAAGCTTCTTACTATTCTTGCACTCCATAAAGTGGCTAATTTGGAAATAAGAAATAGTAGTTATGATCCTGGCTGATATTACAACCAAACCAGTCAGATGCCAGAATTAAATCTGGCTTGATAAATTTGGTTTCCTTTAATACACCATGGTGGTCTTTCACTGAAACGTAAGTATACTAAACTGTTGATTTGGTTTTAACACTAAAACAAATGTTTATAGCAAGAGAAATAAACATAAAATAAAACAAACCAAGCTAGCTAAATATAACACTGTTTTGCTGTATGCTTTGAACTCTTTCAACAAAGTCCCATCTACCCCCAAAGCCATCACTTTGCAGTTGATCAAAATCCAGAGAGATTCTGTCAAATTGGTATGTTTGACTTAACTCTTCTTCTTAGTTCCAGTCTCAGGAGCTGGGAGGCCTTTATGCTTAGTCACTCTCATAACTGAGTTTTTAATCTTTCTCAGCTTTAACTGATCAACGCAGGTCTCTAACCAAACATTCCTAATCTGGAAGTTCCACAAACTAAACTCTTTCGGTAAGGTAATGAAGACAATCTCTTTTTCCCTTTGAGAAGCTATACCTGTATCTGATATAAGTCTGGTCTCCTTTAGACTTCACCATTTTGTCTTTTCTTAAGCTAAAATCAATCCTTGATCATTCAAAACACAAAATGAAGTATTTTTTTTATTCTCAGCTGTTGTTAAGCCCTACAATCTCAACAAACTTCCATTAACACTCCAGGAGCCAATTCTGATTTCCAGGTGCTGGAAGGACTGACCTAATTAATTTATAAACCCCTTCACAATGTAAAATCACCCATATTTTAAAATTCAAACTTTTTTTAAATAAAAAAATATAAATCACAAACTTCCATCACTTTATACATGATTAGATGAGATGGCCCCGATCTGTTAACTTCCTAACGGAAAATTACAGCTGCTATATACAGCACATATCAAAGTAACTTCAACAATTTTCAGTAATTGTCATTGATATAGCTTAATTAATCCTCTATCAGTACAAAACCTCTTCCCTCACCTCAAACTCAACTAACTCAATGGAGCCCCTGAAAATCTGAATATAAAATTCTTAAAGCATTTTGCTTTCATCTGTCTGTTATGGATTAGTCATGAAAAGACAATTGTTCTGAATCAGGAGTTATGCTTGTCTTCCTTTTGGAGGAAAGGGGTAGAATTAGAGAACTGTGTGAATATACAGTCTGAATTTACTCGAATATGTGTCCTCTTCACAAGAAGGTAATGAAATATTTCAATTGTGTTTTCCAGAGCTGAATTAGAAAAATTTGGATACAAGATGGAAACCTCATAGGTGGAGTTCTGCAGGATAAGAATGTCTCTGGAAAATATAGAATAAAGAATTCTGCACACATGTTCAAAATGGTCTGTGGCAAATGTAACACTGGAAATGAGATGTAATAGAAACTGAAATGTTGTTCAACATTTGCAAAGGAGGACACAATTTTCTTGTGAATTTTCCTTTTTATTTTCATAAATTGTTTTGAAACGTAATGTCGTCTGCAAAGTTTTTCTTCTCCTCTATAATGGTGCCATTCATGGCAGAACACTATGCTGAGTGTAAACACGTACAAAACCCCGAGAATCCACAAAACCTGCTTTACAGATTTCATCAAAGCTATAATTTTTCAGCAGGTACAAAAGATCAAATCATAAATCAAATCTTTGTTTTTGAGATTCATGTATGTCTACATTTTACAAAATAAAATGGCATTACAAAATAAATTCTGAAGTTCATGTGTTACTTTAATTTTCAAATATGGTATTGATCTAAACTATTAGAAGTTTAAAACCTGCATCCTCCAATTGAGCATGAACTTCCTTTGATCACATGTTGTATTTGTGTAATTTTAGTCAGAGAGTCATAGAGATGTACAGTATGGAAACAGACCCTTCGGTCCATGCCGACCAGATATCCCAACCCAATCTAGTCCCACCTGCCATCACTCAGCCCATATCCCTCCAAATCCTTACTATTCATATACCTGTCCAAATACCTCTTAAATATTGCAATTGTACCAGCCTCCACCACATCCTCTGGCAGCTCATTCCATATACGTACTACCCTCTGCGTGAAAAAGTTGCCCCTTAGATCTCTTTTATATCTTTTCCCCTCTCACCCTAAACCTATGCCCTCTAGTCTGGACTCCCCGACTCCAGGGAAAAGACTTTGCCTATTTATCCTATCCATGCCCCTCATAATTTTGTAAACCTCTATAAGGTCACCCCTCAGCCTCTGACGCTCCAGGGAAAACAGCCAGCCTGTTCCACTCCCTGTAGCTCAAATCCTCCAACCCTGGCAACATCCTTGTAAATCTTTTCTGAACCCTTTCAAGTTTCGCAACATCTTTCCGATAGGAAGGAGACCATAATTGTACGCAATATTCCAACAGTGGCCTAACCAATGTCCTGTACAGCCGCAACATGACCTCCCAACTCCTGTACTCAATACTCTGAACAATAAAGGAAAGCATACCAAACGTCGTCTTCACTATCCTATCTGCCTGTGACTCCACTTTCAAGGAGCTATGAACCTGCACTCCAAGGTCTCTGTTCAGCAACACTCCCTAGGACCTTACCATTAAGTGTATAAGTCCTGCTAAGATTTGCTTTCCCAAAATGCAGCATTTATCTGAATTAAGCTCCATCTGCCACTTCTCAGCCCATTGGCCCATCTGGTCCAGATTCTGTTGTATTCTGAGGTGACCCTCTTTGCTGTTCACTACGCCTCCAATTTTGGTGTCATCTGCAAACTTACTAACTGTACCTCATCTGCTCGCATCCAAATCATTTATGTAAATGACAAAACGAAGAGGGCCTAGCACCGATCCTTGTGGCACTCCACTGGTCACAGGCCTCCAGTCTGAAAAACAACCCTCCACCCGCACCCTCTGTCTTCTACCTTTGAGCCAGTTCTGTATCCAAATGG
>NC_057714.1:41310535-41348198 GCF_004010195.1 Chiloscyllium plagiosum | reverse complement strand
CCTGGCTTGTCCTTACCACCCTTAAACAGTGGCACCACGTTTGCCAACCTCCAGTCTTCCGGCACCTCACCCGTGACTATCGATGATGCAAATATCTCAGCAAGAAACCCAGCAATCACTTCTCTAGCTTCCCACAGAGTTCTCGTGTACACCTGATCAGGTCCTGGGGATTTATCCACCTTTACCCGTTTCAAGACATCCAGCACTTGCTCCTCTGTAATTTGGACATTTTACAAGATGTCACCATCTATTTCCCTACAGTCTATATCTTCCATATCCTTTTCCACAGTAAATACTGATACAAAATATTCATTTAGTATCTCCCCCATTTTCAAAATTTTGTTTCATTTCAGCATTTGACACCAAGCAGACTGATAATAGCTAGCAGTACAGCAAGGCTCCCTCTACTCGAGTGCAGCTTTTCCATGGACATAGTTTGGTTTAGTCAACCTGGATCAGATTTTAAATAAATATTGAATGCTAAGTTTTTCATTTTTGCCAAACCCAACAATTGGTCTGCCTAAACAAAATTTATATAGTGCCCTTACAATCAACGAGAAAGATTTGCATCTTGGCATTTTGAATCCAGGTCCAAAAGATTGTCTCGAAAGATCTCTGGATATAGTGTTCACTTTGACTCATGTATAGAGTTGGTTGAGGTAAATTGGACACGGAAGGTTAAAGGTATGGTGCATAAAGATATGATGAGCAATTGCAAAAATAAAATTTATTCTCAAAAGTTTCATTACATTTGAGAAATTACCCCAGGAAATTGATTTATCTGTGACTAACAAAAAAGGTTAAAGTTGGCATTAAATTAAATAAGAATTATAATGTCAAGAGTACTGTTTTAAATCTAGCAAAGGATGGTTATATAATTGAAGCAATAAAATTTAATGAACTGCTCCAACAGGTTTGAGTAGAAGAAGGGAAACTATAGGATGTCACATGAAAGGTTGCTCAAGATGTAGGATTGTAGGTAATAACAGATTATAGATTCATTAAACGATGGAAATCAGGAAGAAGGCGTACACTCTTCTGGTTCATGGTGTTGCAAGGATCAGTGGAATTGCAAATTTTTAACTTGAATGAATGAACTGAGAATCCAAGTTTGCCAACAATATAAGGGAAAGAAAGCTCTGAGGAGCCCCTACAAAGTGCTGCAGGTTGCACGAGTGGACAAAAAGATGACTGACATTACAATGTCAACAAGTGAGTATTTACTTTGGTCGGAAGGAATACAAAAATAACATTTAAATGTTGAGCAATAAATATTCAGAAGTTGGTGTTACACATAGCATACTGGTAAACTAGTATTTAGAATGACAGTGGTGTATTGGCTTCTATGATAAATTGGTTGGATTATGTGAGTAAGAGGCTACTGATACAACATGTTTGACATAGCGAAGGTTGAAGTCGATAAGGTTTTGTTTCTTAAGGGAATTGAGGGATAGGGGATCAGGTGAAGACGTGGAACTGGGGTCAAAAGATCTCAGTGAATGGGAGCACAAGCTGAAGTATGACCTTTTCTACTTTTTCCTCCTCCTCATTGGCATAGTGAAGGGCAACCTTCTTAATTCCTAATGTCTCCAGGACTTTGACTGACCGCACCTCTTGTAGAGATCTTCTCACCTCATTTCCAAATGCTGGAAAGCCTCTTTCTACCTCCTTCCCAAAATTTACAGCATGCCTGTCATGATAGACCCATCACTTTGTCTCAAAACTTATTTCTCCCTATCTTGACTCAAATTTTTCTCCCCTCATTCAGTCTCCTGTGTGACTCAGATGCCCTTTGTCATTTCAACCATTTCCTAGCCCAAACTGTCTCCACTGGACATTCAATCTCATGTCCCGCCCCTGCCAGCCTTCCATTCGAAAAAGAGTCAATGGCCATCTTCCACAGCACTGCTAAATTTCTTGTCATTGAATAATTTCTCCTTTTACTTGTCTTGCTTCCAAGTACATTTGATGATTATCAGTGTTGCTTCTTGCTCTCATTGAGAGCTGAGAGGAATTCCATCAATTTCTGCCCTTCTATACATTTCTGTCACTTGCAGAAATCTTTTGACTTCTCTATCCCTGTTTTAGACTGTCTACTAATCTTCATATCACACAGTCCAGCTCCCTCAGCTACCTTTACATCCTCAACACACACTGCTTCTTGTGAAGTTCCATACCTTTCTCCCACTTTCACTATCTTCAGTCTTATTTATTCCAATGATACTATCTTCCACAACAGTGCTTCCAACATATCTCTCTATTCCTCAACCAAGTGGTTGATTGAAGCCCTCAGCCATGTCCAGCCCATTTTATGTATTTCTTCCATTTCCAGAACTACAGTAGGCACAACAGATCCATAATGATACCCTTGTCTCACCTTCCAACCTGCCAGCCTCATTCAAAGAACCATCTGTTCTATTTCTGCTACCTCCAGCAAGACTATGTCACCAAATGTGTCTTTGCTTAACTCACATTGGTAGCATTTTGATGGGACCGTTATCTCTGTGACACTCTCATCTAAGTGGATGGAAGATGATCAGGGAGATGCAAGAATGTAGATTTGAGGTTAAAAACCAGATCAGCTATGAACTTATTCGAGGAGGCTCAAAGGGCTGAATGGTGTACTCTTATTCCTTATACAGGCAGTGTAACATTTGCCTATTTACCCCCTCTTTTCTCTGTCCAAGTCTCTAAATGTTCAATCAGGTAAAGAAATAATTTACTTGTGCTTTTAATTTGGTTTGCTTGCTCCTCAATGGAGACTCCACTATACTGGGGAGACCAAACACAGACTGGGTAACTGTTTTGTAGAGTACTTCAGTTTATACGAATGACCCATGTCTGCTGATTGCTCACTATTTAATTGCCTCGCTTTCACCTTTCTGGCCTAGGCCTACAACAGTAATTCAGTGAAGACCAACGTAAGCTAGAGGAAGAGAACCTCATCTTCTGATTAGGCACTTTATCGCCTTCTGGACACGACGTTGAATTCAACAACTTTGGATAACAAATTCTGCTCATTTTGGCATTCTCCCCTTCCAAGTGCAAATCTGTACATTTTTATTCTTTCAGACAGCTGCCCTTTATTGTGCTGTAACAAAAAACAGTACAGCACAGAAACAGGCCCTTCAGCCTCCAAGCCTGCGCCAACACGTTTTGCCCTTCCATTCTAAAATTATCTTCACTTAGAGAATCCATATCCCTCAATTCCCTTCCTATTCATGTATTCGTCCAGGTGCTTCTTGAATGCTGCAATTGTGTCTGCTTCCATCTCCTCTGGTAGAGCATTCCAGGCACTCCACCCTTTGTAGGAAACCTGCTTCACACATCTCTTATAAACATCACTCCCTCCTCCCCGCCCCCTAAACCGCACCTTGAACCTGTGTCCCCTGGTAATTGAACCTTGCACCCTCATACTTCACACTATATCCATGCCAATCACAATTTTATAAACTTCTGTTAGGTCACCATCAACCTCCTGCATTCCAATCAAAACAAACCCAGTCTATTCAACCTTTTTCATAGCTAAAGTCCAGCAGGCAACATTCTGGTTAACTTTTTCTATATCCTCTCCACATCCTTTTGGTAGTGTGGTGACCAGATCTGTAGGCAATATTCCCAAGTATGGCCTAACTAAAGTTCTACAAAGCTACAGCATCATTTGTCTATTGTTATACTCAATGCCCCTTCCCATGAAGGCAAACATGCCATAGGCCTTTTTTGCTACCTTATGTACCTATGCTGTCATGTTGTGACCTGGGGACCTGCACATCCAGATCTCTGCAAATCAATACTCCTAAGGGTTCTGTCATTCACTGTATAATTTCCAACTGTACTCAACCTTCCAAAATGCATCATCTCTCATTTGTCCATATTAAACTCCATCTGCCATTTTTCTGCCCATGCCTCCAATTGATCTACATCCTGTTGTATCCTCTGACGATCCTCACTATCTGCGACTCCACTGATCTTTGTATTGTCCGCACTATTAATAATTAGACCAGCTACGGTTTCCTCCAAATCATTTATGTAGACCATGAACAGGAGAGCTCCCAGCACTGATCCCTATGGAATACTACTAGTCACAACCCTCTATTCCGAAAAGCATTCTTCCACAACTGCCCTCTGTCTCCTATGATTAGGCCAGTTCTGTATCCATCTTGCCAGCTCACTCATGATATCATGTGACTTCACCTTTCGTGCCAGTCTGTCATGGGGGATCTTGTCAAAAACTTTACTGAAGTCCAATTAGACAAGCCAGGGAACTATGGACCAGTGAGCCTGACGTCGGTGGTAGGCAAGTTGTTGGAGGGAATCCTGAGGGACAGAATGTACATGTGTTTAGAAAAGTAAGGACTGATTAGGAATAGTCAACATGGCTTTGTGCATGGGAAATCATTCTCACAAACTTGATTGAGTTTTTTAAAGAAGTAACAAAGAGGATTGATGAGGGTAGAGCAGTAGATGTGATCTATATGGACTTTAGTAAGGCGTTCGACAAGGTTCCCCATGAATGGAGGCCTGTGACCAGTGGAGTGCACAAGGATTGGTGCTAGGTCCTCTACTTTTTGTCATTTATATAAATGATTTGGATGCGAGCAGAAGAAGTACAGTTAGTAAGTTTGCAGATGACACCAAAATTGGAGGTGTAGTAGACAGTGAAAAAGGTTACCTCAGATTACAACAGGGTCTTGATCAGATGGGCCAATGGGCTGAGAAGTGGCAGATGGAGTTTAATTCAGATAAATGCTGCATTTTGGGAAAGCAAATCCTAGCAGGACTTATACACTTAATGGTAAGGTCCTAGGCCACAGGTCAATAGGATAGTGAAGAAGGCGTTTGGTATGCTTTCCTTTACTGGTCAGAGTACTGAGTACAGGAGTTGGGAGGTCATGTTGTGGCTATAGGGAGAGGCTGAACAGGCTGAGGTTTTTTTCCCTGCAGCATCGGAGGCTGAGGGGTGACCTTATAGAGGTTTACAAAATTATGAGGGGCATGAATAGGATAAATAGACAAAGTCTTTTCCCAGTGGTGGGGAGAGTCCAGAACTAGAGGGCATAGGTTTAGGTTGAGAGGGGAAAGATATAAAAGAGACCTAAGGTGCAACTTTTTCACGCAGAGGGTGGTACGTGTATGGAATGAGCTGCCAGAGGAAGTGATGGAGGCAGGTATAACTGCAACCTTTAAAGGCTTTGGATGGATATATGAATAGGAAGGGTTTGGAGGGATATGGGCTAGATGCTAGCAGGTCGGACAAGATTGGATTGGGATATCTGGTCGGCATGGACGGGTTGGACTGAAGGGTTTGTTTCCATGCTATACATCTCTATGACTCTCTATGAACATCAACTACTTTTCCCATGTGAATCATCTTTGTCACCTCCTCAAACACCGTGATCACATTAGTGAGATGTGATGTCCACAGCAGAGCACCATGCTGTTTATCGCTGGTAAGTCCATTTGCTTCTAAATGTATAAGGATCTTGTTCTTAAGAATCTTTTCCAAGAATTACCCTATCACAAACATGACAGTCACAGGCTTGTAATTTCCTGGATTGTTGCTGCTACGCTTCTTAAACAATGGGACAACATTGGATATTCTCCAGTCCTCTGGGACCTTAACCTGTGCCTAAAGAGGATACAAAGATGTCTGTTAACATTCCAGCAATTTATTCTCTTGCCTCCCCAGTACTCTGGGACACATCCCATCAGGACCTGGGGACTTGAATACACAACATCTCTTCCTTTTAGAATTAGAATTAAAATATCTTTTATTGTCACGTACTTAGGTACTGTGAAAAGTTTACAATGTTGTGTCACGTAGTGCCATCTTAGGTATAAAGTATCTAGGCACAAATCTTAGATATAAAATAGAGTTCAAAAAGTTACATTACCTTACAGTTATTCATAGTATAAGTTTTTTCAAAAATGAACTAAAGTTAAAAAGATAAACATGATTGTCTTTCTATAAAGGGCCTGGACTAGATCAATGCAGGGGGCTTCCACACACTGGCCACCTGCACGGGACCCCAGTCCAACACCTGTCCCTGCTATGGACGCAGTGGATGTTCTGTTCCGCTCGGGCCTCACGCCCACTGGCTGTCCCCACTCTGCGCGGGATACATTGGCCATCCTCGCTCTGCTCAGGATATATTGGCCTTCCCCACTCTGCGCGGAATACATTGGCCATCCTCGCTCTGCTCGGGATACATTGGCCATCCCCGCTCTGCTCGGGGTACATTAGCCTTACCCACTCTGCTCAGGGTACATTGGCCGTCCCCGCTCTGCTCAGGGTACATTAGCCTTACCCACTCTGCTCGGGGTACATTGGCCATCCCCGCTCTGCTCAGGGTACATTGGCCTTCATCACTCTGCTCGGGGTACATTGGCCTTCCCCGCTCTGCTCAGGGTACATTAGCCTTACCCACTCTGCTCGGGGTACATTGGCCATCCCCGCTCTGCTCGGGGTACATTGGCCGTCCCCGCCCTGCTCAGGGTACATTGACTTTCCCCACTCTGCTCTGGGTACATTGGCCTTCCCCGCTCTGCTCGGGGTACATTGGCCATTCCCGCCCTGCTCAGGGTACATTGACTTTCCCCACTCTGCTCTGGGTACATTGGCCTTCCCCGCTCTGCTCGGGGTACATTGGCCTTCCCCACTGTGCTCGGGGTACATTGGCCTTCCCCGCCTTGCTCGGGGTACATTGGCCTTCCCCGCCCTGCTCGGGGTACATTGACTTTCCCCACTCTCCTCGGGGTACATTGGAAATCCCCACTCTGCTCAGGGTACATTGGCCTTCCCCGCCCTGCTTGGGGTACATTGACTTTCCCCACTCTGCTCGGGGTACATTGGAAATCCCCGCTCTGCTCGGGGTACATTGGCCATCCCCGCTCTGCTCGGGGTACATTGGCCATCCCCGCCCTGCTCGGGGTACATTGACTTTCCCCACTCTGCTCTGGGTACATTGGCCTTCTCCACTGTGCTCGGGGTATGTTGGCCATCCCCACCCTACTCGGGGTACATTGGCCTTCCCTGCCCTGCTCGGGGTACATTGGCCATCCCCGCCCTGCTCAGGGTACATTGACTTTCCCCGCTCTGCTCGGGGTACATTGGCCATCGCCGCCCTGCTCGGGGTACATTGACTTTCCCCACTCTGCTCGGGGTACATCTGCTCGGGGTACATTGGAAATCCCCACTCTGCTCAGGGTACATTGGCCTTCCCCACTCTGCTCGGATTACATTGACCTTCCCCACTCTGCTCGGGGTACATTGGAAATACCCACTCTGCTCGGGGTACATTGGCCTTCCCCACTGTGCTCGGGATACGTTGGCCTTCCCCACTCTGCTCGGATTACATTGGCCTTCCCCACTCTGCTCGGATTACATTGGCCTTCCCCACTCTGCTCTGGGTACATTGGCCATCCCCACACTGCTCGGGGTACATTGGCCTTCCCCGCTCTGCTCGGGGTACATTGGCCATCCCCACACTGCTCGGGGTACATTGGCCATCCCCGCCCTGCTCAGGGTACGTTGGCCTTCCCCACTGTGCTCGGGGTACATTGGCCTTCCCCGCTCTGCTCGGGGTACATTGGCCATCCCCGCCCTGCTCGAGGTACATTGACTTTCCCCGCTCTGCTCAGGGTACATTGACCATCCCCGCCCTGCTCGGGGTACATTGACTTTCCCCGCTCTGCTTGGGGTACATTGACCATCCCCGCCCTGCTCGGGGTACGTTGACTTTCCCCGCTCTGCTCGGGGTACATTGACCATCCCTGCCCTGCTCGGGGTACGTTGGCCTTCCCCTCTGTGCTCAGGCCTCAGCTGCTTCAATGATGTCACTATCACTGTAAGGTAGGTATTTTTGAAAAAACGAAAAAGTGAGAAGAAGAATGAGAAAAGGAAAAAAAGAATGGAATGGACAAACCCTGGACTGAGGATCCCAGACACTGCTGACTCTATCGCTGCCACTTTAATAGCATCTTAGCTTAGAAATTTGACATTCCCTTACCTGAGATCACTCTCCACCAATTCCTTCTGTTTGGTGAATACCGACACAAAGCGTTCGTTCAGGACCTCACATACCTCTTTCTGGTTCCACGCATAGATTCTGTCCTTTGTCTTTGAGTGGGCCAACCCTTTCCCTGGCTACCTTTTTGATTTTAAAAATGAGTAAAAAGCTTTGGGATTCTCCTTAATCCTCTTTGCTAATGACTTTTCATGGCTCCTTTTAGCCATTCTAATTCTTAGTTTAAATTCTTTCCTACTTTCCTTATGTATTTCAAGGGCTTCATCAGTCCCCATCCTCCTATACCTTATGAATGCTTCCTTTATCTTTTTGTCCAAGGTTCATGTAACTTGCCATACCTATCCTTCATTCTAGCAGGAACATGCCGCTCCTGAACTCCTATCAAATGTTGTTTGAAATATTTTCACGAGTTTGATTTGGATTTACCCTCTGACAACCACCTCCAATTAAAATTCTCCAGTTCCAGGCTAATGTTGTTATCGTTTGCCTTCCCCCAGTTTAACACTTTCACCGAAGAACTGCTGATATCCCTATCCATGAGTATCTTAAAACTCACGGTATTATGGTCACTGCTCCGAAATGCTCCCCACTGAAACTTCACTCACCTGACCAGGCTCATTTTCCAACACCAGTTCCAGAATAACCCCTTCCCTGTTTATATGGGAGAAAGTGAGGACTGCAGATGCTGGAGATCAGAACTGAAAATGTATTGCTGGAAAAGTGCAGCAGGTCAGGCAGCATCCAAGGAGCAGGAGAATCGATGTTTCAGGCATGAGCCCTTCCCCTGAAGAAGGGCTCATGCCCGAAACGTCAATTCTCCTGCTCCTTGAATGCTGCCTGACCTGCTGCGCTTTTCCAGCAACACATTTTCAGTTCTGGACTGTTTATATACTATGTTCAAGAAACCTTCCTGAATGGTCCTTACAAATTCTGTCCCATCCAAGCACCCAACATAAAGTGAATCCCAGTCAATATAGTGAAAGTTAAAATCACCCACCATAACAACCCTGCTGTTTTTAATCTTTCCAAAATCTATCTATATAATCTCTCCTCTATCTCCCGCTGGCTGTTGAGAGTCCCAGTATTAAGATTTAACTTTTTCTATTGCTTAGTTCTGCCTATATTGCCTTGCTGCACGAGTCATCTGATATATCCTCCCTCAGTACAGCTGTGAGATACTCCGTTACCAATAATACAACTCACCCACCCCTTTTGCATCCCTTTCTATCACTCCTGAAGATCCTAAATCCTGGGACAATCAGCTGCCAGTCCTGTACCTCTTTCAGAGTCTAAAAGTGTGGTGCTGGAAAAGCGCAAGCAGTTCAGGCAGCATTCGAGGAGTAGGAGAGTCAACGGTTCTGGCATAAGCCCTTCATCAGGAATGCCCCTCTTTGAGCCAAGTCTCCGTAATCACAATAATGTCACAGTTCCAAGTACTAACCAAAGCTCGAAGTTCATCTGCCTTGCCTATTATATTTCTTGCACTGAAACACATGCATTTCAGACCACCTCCCCTGCTCTTTTCAGTAGTGTAAATACCTGCTCTGGGCCAATGCTTTTTTCTTTATTACCAATATTACCATTCCCTCTGCCTTTTGTTCTGTCACATCTTTGTATCTGTCAATCTGACCTTCCCTTGTTTCAACCCCCCTCAATCTTTCCAATAGTGTAAACCCACATTCTCCTTTCTTCAGTGAAGATTGAAGAATCATATTAGACTAAGCATTAACTCTGATTCTCTCAACACAGATTTTCTGGCACTTTCTGTTTTTATTTATGGCTCTTCACTATTTCCTGGGCTGACACATGAAGCTGAACCTTAGAATGCAATATTGTTGTGATTGGAACAAAATGGACCATTTATCCTTGATGCACCAAAACCCCCTCAGTGAGCTCACAGCTGGGTATCTGATTACATTGCTGAAGTGTTTTGATGTTTTCTTGCACTAAAGATGCTTGGTAAATGCAAATCTGCAGACTTGGGGTGCAAGACACAATGTGATGTAAATCAAGCTAAACCCTTACTGAAGCAAGTGAATAAAGGCACAAACTGATAAAAAACAAGTTCAAGGCTGATGTCAAAGAGAATATCATACTGCAAACGTTACCTAGAAAGGGCAGTTAGATTCATTTATGAAGGAAATCATGTTTCTGTGAATGGTTGAGGAAGGTGGATTGAATACAGTTGTCTACAATTTGTGAACCATCCTGTACATCCACTCAAAAAACATCCAGTTGTCAGCAGCTTGTAATTAGCAAATATATATTTTTAACATTATTCTTACCTTTAATTTCATTTGGAATTCTGACAGTATTTAATTCCAAACATATGGATATTAAAAGGTGAGAAAACTTGGTTATTTATTTTACAGGGCACACTTGTTACATTTCCCATAACGCTAACTATTTTATATCGTATTCCAGGGAAATATTGTTTTCACATTTTGAGTACACAAGATAGCAAAATTATACTCCCATATTTATTGCATTTCTAATAGTCATAATTACATTTTCCCAAGTCAGAAGTAGATTACATTGATAATGAGCACTAACCTACTATAGCTTCTGGGTTAAACCATACCTTGATTTTAACATTAATATCCTTGTTTTTGAATCTCTCAGTGGCTTTGCCCCTCCAGATCTCTAGCCCTACAGTTGCCTGAAGTACCTGAAATTCCAATCTTTGTGCATCCTGATTTTGATTGCTCCAGCTTTTCTGACTATGCCTTGAGTTGCCAAGGTCCTAAGCACCTCAATTCCTTCCCTAAACGTTTTTGACTCTCTACCACTTTTTCTTTTTTCCCTTGTGATCTATGTAGCTCTAGAGAAGCGACAAACCAATAAAACATTGAACTGTACAGGCAAATGTGAACTCGATAGCCTTTGAGCCATTTTTTAAGATCATGACTGATGCCACCTTCAAGGCCTAATCTCAAATCTTGTGATGTTCTTAGTTTCTTCTTAATTCATAGAATATGGGCTTTGCTGGCTGAGCCAGAATTTATTGCCCATCTCTAGTTGCCCTTGAGCTTATCAATCTTAAATGTTGCATATTCTCGTTAAACTGAGCAGTGACCCTCTGCAATAGAGAATTTCAAAAGTTCATAACCTTCTGGGTGAATAAATTCTTTTCACCTCAGAATTTTATACATTTCAATAACATTGCCTCTCATTCTTTTCAACTCCAGAGAATGTTCTACTCAATCTTGTCTGAAGACAAACCATTTGAACTAAGGAATCAGTTCAATTAATATTTATTGCACCTTCTTTTAAGCATGAATAGCCCCTCTTAGGTAAGGAGACTCATATTGTACATGGTACTCTTAGCAAAGTGAATTAGCAAATTAGGTTAAAGAAAATGTCAATGGATACAGTTACAGTGATTTATGGGGATATTTCAGGGTAAAATTAGTAAGAAAATTTCCAAGGTACATACCCACCATCCACAGTTAACTAGTACGATAGAATAAAAATTAAAGACTATATAATTGTGACAAGCCAAGTTGCAGGTCAGAAAATTGGATAGTGTTAGAAAAGGCAAAGATTGACTTTATAAAAAGAGGTGAAAATGCATAGATGAAAGAAAGTGAGCTTTTAGGAGTTTCTACAATATTCAAAAAGAACAAAATTAACAAAGTAAGCACTGATCCTGTTGAAAATGAGATTGGAGAATTAATATTAGAAAATAAGGAAATAGTAAATGAACTGAATACGTATAAGGAGAAACTCAGAACAATTAAGAAACTCAAGGCAGCACGGTGGCTCAGTGGTTAGCACTGCTGCCTCACAGCATCAGGGAGCCGGGTTTGATTCTACCATTTTGCAATTGTCTATTTGGAGATTGCACATTCCTCCAAATGCTCTGGTTTCCTCTCACAGTTGAAAAATGTGCAGGTTAGGTGGATTGGCCATGTTGAAATGCCCCAAAGTGTCCAGAGGTGTGCAGGCTAGGTGGGTCTAGGTGGGATGCTCTTTGGAGGTTGATTTCAACTTATTGGGCCGAATTGCCAGTTTCCCACTGTAGGGATTCTATGATTCTTTAAATTTCACTGATCAGGGAAGTGATACTGAGTAAATTATTGGAGCTGTGGGCTGGGAAGTGCCTGGTTCATGACTGACTTCATCTTATGGTCTTACAGTAAGAGGATAGTGAGATTGTTGATGTTTTGCTTTTAATTCTCCTTGATTCAGGGAAAGTCCTATTATTCAGAAGATAGCAACTGTAATCCCTTGTTCAAAAAGAGAAGAACACATAAAGAAGGAATCAACAGGCCAGTTGGCTTAAATCTGTTACAGGAAACATATTCAAAACTTTTATGAAAGAATTATAGCAGGGTATTTGGATAAGTTCAAGGTGACCAGACAGAATCAACATAGTTTTATTAAGGACAACTCATGTTTAATCTATTAGAGTTCATTGAGGAAGTAGCATGCACAGTAGATAAGGGGGAACCAATGAATATACTGTTCTTAGATTTCTAAAAAGCATTTACTGAGGTATGATATCAACAATATTTGTAAAAAACTAAAAGCTCAGGTTTAAGGGGTACATATAATTATGGATAGAAGATTGACTGATTTATTAGAAATAGAGGATAGGCCTAAATGGATCTTTTTCAAGTTGGCAGGATGTATTGAGTCGTATGCCATAGGAATTGGTGCTGGGACCACAACTGTTTATAATTTATATAAGTGACTTGGACAAAGGGATGTAAGCTATATTTGCCAAACTTGCTGTTGATACAAAGATAGATAGAAAGGTAAGAAGTGAAGAGGGCACAAAGAGGCTGCAAAAATACATTTAATTTGAGTGTGGATAGATCTGAAAAATGTAGTAAAATGTGAGAAAATATAAACTTGATCATTTTGAGAAGAAGAATGAAAAAGAAGCTTATTATCTAAAAAGTGACAGATTGTAGAACTCTAAGATGCAGATGGGTGGCTTCGCACAGAAATCATAAAAGGTTAGAAGGCAGGTACAGTAAGTAATTAGAAAGATAATAGAATGTTATTACTTATTGTGATTTAATAGATTACAAAACAAGGGAGATTATTCTTCATGTGACATGGCACTGGTAAGAACACATCACCTCATGATGGAATGATGTAAATGTGTTGGAAGCAGTTCAGAGAAGTTTCCTGATCCAACATCTGGAACAGGTAGGTTGTCTTATAAAAATAAGTTGGACATGCTAGGCTTATATCTGCTGGAGTTTGGAAGAGCAAGAGATGACTTATCTTAAGTCACCTATTACATGTTTCATTCAAAACATATAAGATCCTGAGAAGTCTTGATAAACTTCCTCTTGTAAAAGAATCTAGAACCAGTCATTGCTGTTTTAAAATAAGAGGTCACCCATTTAAAATAGAGATGAGAGAATTTATTTTGTTTAGAGGGCAGTCGAGTCTTGGAAAGTTGGTGAAAGCAGAGTCTGAATATTTTTGAGGCTGGGGTGAATAGAATCTTGTTTAGCAACTGAAAGTTTATCATGGATAGGCAGGAATGTGGATTTCAGGTTAAAATCAGCTCAGCCATTAAATAGCAGAGCAGGCTCAAACAACGGAATGACCTGGTTCTGCTTTTTGTCATATATCCCATGTATGTTTGTATGTTCTAATCAAAGCAATATTCAAACCAAATCAGTTTTTGCAGAAAGACCTTTTTACTCTTTTCTCCATTGCCCCATTGCAAAGCAAGCAAATGTTCTGTTTGGTTTGCTAATTACTTGCTGTATCTGCTTGTTAACCTCCACGTAATTCACAGGCAAAGGCAGTCAAAAGCCTCAATTTGAATCACTTCCATAGTTAAATCTTGCCATTCATAAAGCAACCCATTTATTCTCACTCTCTGGTTTCTGACCGTTAACCATATTAACATGTTATCCCAAATCCCATATGCCCTTCTTTATGTAATCCCTATGACACTTTCTCAAATAGCTTTCAAAAATCTATGTATGCATTGACTGATTCCTCTTTATTCACCCTGCTGGTTACACCTCCAAAAAGCCCTAATAGATTTGTCAGACCTGATTTCCCATTTCATTAAATTGTGTTGATTCTGCCTAATCATGTTGTTATTTTCCAATTATGTTGTCAGCACATCCTTAATAATGGATTCCAGAATTTTCCTAATGGCTGGTGTTAGGCCAACTGGCTTATACTTCCCTTTTGTCTCTCTCCCTCCTTCCGGAAGAGCAGGGTTATATTTGCCACTTTTCAATCTTTGGGAACTGTTCTGGAATGTATGGAATCCAAAAAGGTTAAAATCAGTTCCCGTATTATCTCTGCAGTTGCCTTGTATAATCCATGTTATAGGCATTAGCTGCAGAGAATTTGTTTCTTCTTAGTTTTAATAATGTCTCCAATATATTTTCTTCAATCATATTAATTACTTCTTCCTTCTCATTAGACCTTTAGATCCTCATGTATACTGCTTTACTTAGTAATGGTCAAAGCATGGCAATCATTATTTTGAAATTTTGGAATAGAAAGTAAATCTTAATAAATATTGTTCCTGTTTCTGTATTCTTGATTAATTCACTGCAGCTAATGTTCTGCTTTGTTGTGAAAGCGTGGTTAGCATCAGCCTTTGGAAGTTAGCATATCAGATGTAGCCATGATCACACTTCTGAACTGAGCATATATCGTATGATTACGTGATTCAGATGTACTGAATTACATTCCTTTTTGGCAGACAAGGTTCTTACAGGTCACTGCCAGCTGTTAATGCACCTGATGCCAGTGGATAAGAATAATAATTTTAAAAGGCTGCGCCATTGCAGATCAAGAAAGTTGGTATCAGACATCATGACCATTATTGGATTTCATTGTCTTAGCACTCTAACTAACCTTATTCAGTACACAATTGAGCGGAGGTTCATTTCCTCCTTTTCAAAGGTTTTAAAGAAGATCATTGCTTGGTAAGTGGCATGCTGTGGGTGTTGGTTTTTGTCACAATGATTTCGCTGAGTCTTCTGAAAACAAAGGTATTCTCAGCATGTGGCTTGTGTTTGCTGCTGCTCTTCCATCCTGCCTGGACCTGCCCTCTCTCTAGTGGAGCAAGTGCATTCTCAGGCCACACCGCAGGTGCCAATTCATTGCTCATGAAAAGGTGTTTTGTGGAGTGTGGAGCTGCACTCTTTAAAATGAGTATTGTGAATATCAGCTTTGCCACCCTCCTATTTAATGAGCTGTGGTTGATGTCACTTAAGAATTTTCAACTGAGAACATTGCGTGACTTTACTAATACTTCCTCCTCCTTAGAATTGGGAATAAACTGCTCTGATCCATAAGCTTTTGGGATTTGTTGCATTCCTTCTGCATTGAAAGTGTAACAACCAGGAGTCAAATTTCATTTTTATTTCCTCATCACCCACCACACACCTCCCCCTGAAACATGACAAAAAGCAAAGAATGAAAAAGTGGGATGGTGGTGAAGGAGCGGAATTTGTTCTGACATTGTGTAGGTTTTATCTATTATCAACTTGCTAATAGATAATTGTGCCATCTCTTATTCTTAATTTCAATTACAAGTGGATGTATGGCAAAGTTATGAATAATTAATTGTACAGAAATCTCAAACGCATGAGTACCATGATGGAACTTGATAGAATGCTAAACAAATGCCAGTTGGCTCCCTCTTATTTGTCACATCAACAGTCAATCTGATGCATCAAAATAACATTGAACAGAGAAAGTGAACAGGTGAAGGAAAGCAGGCCACCTACCAGCAGTTAAAAGAAAAATGGCAAATGATAGAAATCTCAAATCAAAACAGGAAATGCACAGCAGGCCTAACTGATGAATCTCTTGGGAGTTCTTTAAGGGGGGTCAGGGCGGGAGGGAGAAAAGAATCTTGTGAACTAGGGAAACTCAATGAAGTTGTTTCCTACATTTCAGCAAGGCTTTTGTAAAATGCAACCTAGAAAACTAGTGCACAGCGTTGAAAGATGAGTTGAAAATGAACTCAAATTGGAAGCAAAGATTGGTTGTACAGGGATAGATCAGAACTGAAGGAAGTAACCAGCTGAAGTCTGCACTGGGACTTTTGTTTTTTAAAATGTAAATAAATGATTTGGAGGTGGAGACAGAAATAAAACACTCCAAATTCGCAGATGATGCTAATCAGGTGCAACTCAATCCAAGGAACAAGCTGATCAAATAAAAAGACCCAGATGGCACAGCCTTCAAGCCCCACCAGAGATTTGGGCAAATAATTCTAACTAACACTTCAGTATAGTACTGCTCGAGATTACTGTTCTGCTGTAGGTACATCGATCAGATGAAACATTAAACCAAAGTCCTTCTCAAATGGATGTAAGTGATCCCAGGGCACATTTTGAAAAAGAACAGGGGAGTTCTCCTGGTATCCTGCTCCATTTTCACTCCTCAATTAGTACCACCAAAAACAGTTTCTCTCGCTTTTTAGTTTATTGCTGTTTGTGAGAATTTGCTGTTTACAAATTAGTTACCACATTTTGCTGCATTGCAGTAATGATTATATAATTGGCGGAACCAATTTCAAAGGTCTTAGAGGTAAAACAGTGCTATATAAATGCAAGTTTTTTTCACGTATCTGGATCCGCAGTAGCAAATGGAATGTACATTAACAGGGAAAAATGCAAAGTCAAAAAGAATAGTCAACAATGGTAACACAATTAAATACAATCGTGGGCTTCACTGCACTTCTGGACTGATTGTGACTTTGTTGTTTAAATTAGGCCCTCACTTCTTTAAGAAGGTCAGGCATTCTTTTCATGCCAGATTTCAGATCATTTAGCATGGTGGGGTAAAACACCAACACGCTATTCCATTTTAACACCTTTTTATTCTTCCCACCAGATGGTTGGATGAAAATAGATCTGGAGGGTTGTGAATGCATGAAATGGATTATCAAGTGAGGCAGTAGGCTGATTGCATCAGTAACTTTGAAAAAGAATTGGAGATGCTTGTGAAGAAAATTTTAGTGGAAGATTTTAGTGGAGAGGTATTTTGGAATATGTTTTTCCAAAATTTTGGGACCAGAGGAGACTTTTCCGATCCTGACTCATCCTCTATGTAATTATAATAATATTACCTACATAGTTCATGGCTGATTTGAACATCAATGTTGAATATCAGTCAGCAGACAAGTGGTGTAAGGTACTGGTTGAAACTAGCTGGAAACCCAATAGATTTTAACTCCTGGCCTTACATGCATATTACAAACCCATCATGGGTGCAAACTCAGTGGTCACCTGGGGTGGGAAGTGAACAGTAGATGACCACCATATAGCAACCTATTTTAGTGGCCTTAGAGAGACGCCCATGACAGTCAGGTACATTGCAGATAGGGGTTTTAGGAGGATCACACAGGATAGAAGCTGGACAGCCTTGCCTACGTCTGGTGAAAGCTTTGCAAAAATTCTGTGTTCCTCTTCCACCTCTGAATTCCCCTTTTGCTTTCTTAACCTGGTAGGTTAACTGTGTTGGTTTGCCTACTCAGTAAAGATTTAAGATTGCAATCTGGGCCCAATTATTTACTCAGACTCTGATCTGCATATTTAAAGAAAGACCCCACCAGCTGCAGGCAGATGTCCTTATCACCTGCTCAGGACAGTTTAAAAAAGACTGCAGGATCTGGGCAGGATTTCAACTGATCAGTTGCCTAAACCAATTTTAACTGTCCAGTTTTCCAAAGTAACATAGCTTTTAAATACTTCATAGTTTAAATCCTGTACATAACCGTCATCAACAATCTGGTCTTTACCACGAAAAAATTCTGTGATTCATGAAGTACAACCATTTGCTTCTAAAACCAATATGACTACTAATTATGGCACTCTATGATCTTAAAAAATACATAAATGAGCCCAAAAGGATGGTCTTGAGGATTTCCGCACCACTTATGTTCAAATCAACTGATCTGTTTTCTTTTTTACATGGTGGCATTATATATGCTATTCCCGAGTATTCAAGTTCAACTTCATATCTATGGAACTCATAAAAATATTAATCACCGTCCCACATTTTCCTTTAACTAATTTCCCTAAAGATTCAAAAGCGAATCCCATCTGGCCCCAGTGCCCTCCAGACATTCTTCAAGTTTCTTCACAACATATGTTTTACTGACCTCCACATATGTTATAGTTTCCCAAACTAGTTTGACCAAATCTGGAATTTGTCCAGTTTTCATTTGCCAAGACTGATATAAATAATTAATTTGACACATCTGCCATTTCCTGATTTCCTATTCAGCCTAAATTATTGGACTCATTTCTATTTAACATCCTATTTATGGGACCTAGCTGAGTTTTGACATTCTGCCTATTTTGTAATTAGCTGCAAAATGTTCTGCATATGATTCTTACTGCTTCTTATTGTTCTCTTCCGTGTTGCAAAGCTAATCTTAATGATCATAAACTTATTTTCTGTCAATGTGATATTTTGATGTTAGTCTTTTAAAATCGTTCTTAACTTTCTTTCCCTATTTAATTTGCCCACTACCTTTCCACTGTTACTTAATTCTTCTGATAGAAGTGAATCCTAAAAGTATTTTTTCCATAATTCAATGTTTTGCTTCTGTTGCTGTTCACTAGAACATGAGTTTATTTGCTTCTAAGCTGCTAATAATTTCTGGTGGCCTGTTGAAAATTAATTCAATGCAGCAGCCATCCTCATATGTTACTTCATCTGGTCTGCTAAAAAGGAATTGTTTCATGAAACTGTTTATACTTTTACTCCTCCCTTCCTGATCTGTTTAACTTTACCTCAGGAATATTGAATTTCTTGAGACTATTACATTACAATGCCCAAAAAACTTGCCAAGTAACTGACTGTCTGAGTTGCATTAAACCAATGCTAATTATTATTTTTTTGTCTATGAGTATACATATAGTCCAATGTCTCATATAGTTTATGAAACCATATAGGCACTTTACTCAAAAATGTCAAATATCAAGAGCTAAGAATCATCTTTCCTGAGTTGTTTAAGAACACTATCTGTTTATGTAATCATGCTAATTTGCTCAAATTACAGTCAAAAGCAAATGGATAGCATTACCTGAACAACGAACTCTTACAAACTCAACTTCCACATTTTCTAAAAAAAATTGCTGATTGGAAGAAAGAACTGTCACAAAATGCCATTCGCAACTTTTTTATACTCTTGGAATTTCTTTTCTTATTCAAAAATATCAGGCTGAATTTTGCATGTTTTTGGCCAAGTCTTGATGCTGTTTCTCCCCGTTGTAAGGTCTAGCGAGATTTCTTGTTGCCGCGTCTTATCATCTTAATGAAACCATTTCATTCAGTACCTCTTCCTCCTCTTGGCATTCATCATGTACAATTTCTACACCATCTTACCTTGTGCCATTCTGAGAACAACTCACCAGTCAGCAGATGTCTGCTGGAAGACCAGCAGCCTTTGCAGCTGTACTAGCTTTCAAAGGTTGTTATGCATCCAGATGAGCACTGGCATTTCTGAGGTGCTCTACCCAATCAAGGATGTACACCGAAGAATGGAAAGATGGCACTGCGATTCTCCAATAGAATGTGGAGATCCTGTTCATGGGATAGTGTAAACAAAGTTTTGTCATTTAAATAAATCATTTAGATATGAACATAGGAGGTATAATTAGTAAGTTTGCAGATGACATCAAAATTGGAGATGTAGTGGACAGCGAAGAAGGTTACCTTGATCAGATGGGCAAATGGGCTAAGAAATGGCAGATGGAGTTTAATTTAGATAAATGTGAGGTGTTGTATTTTGGAAAGGCAGATCAGAGCAGAAGCAGGATCCAAGATGACGGCGATCTGAGAGGTCTGCATTGCTGAGCTCTGCATCTCAGTTCAGGCAAAATAACACTCTCACCTCCCCACAAGTTATTTCAATGAAAATTCTGCATTTAAAGAGCTCTAGAACTTATAGAACATAACAAAAGGTAAAGGTTCCATTAAGTCCCAACACACGGATCACTCACCTGAGAAGTCGGACACTTCCCCGGCCGCAGCTGCAGTTCCTTCCGCTAGTCCATCGGCGTCGCTCACTCACCAGGCCCTTGCTGCGGAGTTAGTGAAACTGAGAGACATGCTCAAGTCGTCGACTGAGCAGAAGTTCCACACCAGACTGGACCCAATCGCGGCCATGCTCCATAAGCACGAGGAGCAGATGGAAGGCCTTGGACGCCGAACAAAAGAAGATGAAAGAAGGACAGCAGCTTCGGAAACCGCGATCAACGCTTCAAAAGAACGAATTTGAATACTGGAGAAACAGGTCCTTACCTTACAGGAGCAAGTTGACGACCTCGAGAATAGATGGAAGTGGAATAACGCTCGCGCTATGGGGTTGCCAGAGGGAGTAGAAGGCAACCGGCCAGCGAGCTTCTTTGAAAGCTGGCTGCTGCAATTCCTTGGTCTGGAGGCCACATCAGACCGTGTGAAAGGGCCCATCGAATCGCGGTGCACAGGACTGGTTTGAACCAGCGTTCTCGCGCGATCCAAGAGTGACTCCACAACTACAAGGACAAAGTTAAAGTTATCGAGGCCTCCAGAATAAAGGAAAAGGATCCACAGGCCTTAAGTTATGAGGGTTCTAAGATAATGTTCTTTCAGGACTTCTCTGCAGGTGTAATTCGTAAAAGGAAGACCTTTGCTGAAGACTGAGAGACCTTGGTATCCAGTATTCCCAGAGTTATCCGGCAGTGCATTGCTTCACGTACGATGGATCTGTGAGCTGTTTTGACTCTTCAGAAAAAGTGAAAAAATGTTTTGGATATTTTAAAATAGATCAGATAACTTAAAAGATGTGAATAATAGTGCTTATTTTTCCTTTTTCTCTCCTTTTTTTAAAGTAAATGTTGCCAAATCTTTTCTGATATTAATGGAGGTTAATATATATTTGGGCTTGGGTAGAGTGTCTACTTTTAATTTCCTTGTTAATATTCTTTTATCTTTTTCCTTTTTTGGCCTCAGTCTGGGATGCGGCTCAAGCTGAAAGGAGGTTTGAAGGTGTTTTTGGGATGTGTAGAGCCCCTCATTAAGTGTTTTATATTTGGTTTAGTTTATTGGTTTTTTGTTCATGTAGTTGTTAGTATGTTAGATGTAGTAGTTTTTGTTTATGTATTTTTTAGATTTCATGAGTCCTTTTTTGTTTATGCTCAGCAGTCGATAAATCAAATTCTTCCTTTTTGGAGATTAAATGATGTTGTAGAGAGTCATATCTAATTGTGTCCTCAAATGGTGTACCTGAAATATTAGAGGGAGCCAATCGCCAGTTATGAGGAAAAAGGGGCTTACTAGTCTTAGAAAGGAGAGGAAGGACATTGCCCTTTTACAGGAGACTCATCTCGATGATAAAGAACATTTGAAATTGCAGTAGGGTGGGTTTGATTGACTGTACTCTTCCTTTAATACATGGAGAAGAGTATGGTATTTTGAATGTTTATTGTCCCCCAGTGCACCTACTTAAATTTTTGATAGACACATTCTCCAAACTGACAGCTCTTGCACCGCGGCTGGTTATTATAGGGGGAAACTTTAATTGCCTCATGGATCCTGCGATGGATAGAATGCCTAAAGGCCCCTCAACATGCACTTCACAATCTAATCATCTCGAGGACTTAAGATTGGTGGATATGTGGAGGTTCTGGATTAGTGGTGCTGGAAGAGCACAGCAGTTCAGGCAGCATCCAAGGAGCTTCGGATGCTGCCTGAACTGCTGTGCTCTTCCAGCACCACTAATCCAGAATCTGGTTTCCAGCATCTGCAGTCATTGTTTTTACCTCGGATATTTGGAGGTGTTTTCATCCCATAGGTAGGGACTTTACGTTCTTTTCTAATTTGCACAAATGTCATGCCAGGAATGATCTTTTCCTAAGCCCTGCATCATCCTTGGATTTGGTAACATCCTGTATAATTGGAAATGTCACTATTTCAGATTACACTGCAGTATAGTTAAAGACTGAGGTTAGGGGCAATGTTGCAGGCTCTCGGCACTGGCGAATGGATCCCGTTATTCCTAAGGACAGTAAGTTCAACGAATATTTCCTCAGTGAGTTTAAGGTATTTTTACCAATTTGGATACAGCCGGTAACCTGTCTATTCTTTGGGAGACTGCTGAGGCTTATGCCAGGGGAGTAATTATTTCTTACTCTGCCAGTCAGAAGAAACAGAAGGGGGAGCAACAACGCCTGCTCGAGGCGTGGTCAAAGACTACTGAAAAGCATATTTTGATAAGCCATTGGTGGCTAAACTGCAGCGGGTTACAGTTCTTTGACCCACCTCGAATTACTTGCTTAGCCAGATTGCAAGGAAGGAATTTTCCTTCGTGAAACAAAGACTATTTGAACATGGTGACAAGCTGGACAAGTGTCTGACATATCTTGCCAGGAGAAAGAATGCCCCCAATCCATTACCTCAATTAGGGATGGGACTGGGATGGTCACTTGTGACTTTAAAAAGATCAATGCTGCATTTTGGAAGTTTTATTTTGAATTATATCAGTCTGAACTTTGTGAGATGGTTGGGCTAAGGTGGAGTCTTTCTTTAAGTATCTGGATTTTCTGGGTGTTACCTCTGAACAGGCATCTTTCCTTAATGCCCCTTTAACAGTACAGGAGGCTGTGAAACAGATGCAGAATGGGAAGACGCCTGGCCTGATGGTCTCCCTTGCAAGTTTTACAAAGAAATTATAAGTATATTATCGGGACCAATGCTGGATAAGTATAATTACTTGTATAGCCAAGATGACTTGGAACAATCCATCTTCCACAACTACACTGGCCCCACCCCCCACCTTTTCCTCCGCTACATCGATGACTGTATCGGCGCCGCCTCGTGCTCCCACGAGGAAGTTACAAAGAAATTATAAGTATATTATCAGGACCAATGCTGGATAAGTATAATTACTTGTATAGCCAAGATGACTCCCTGCCATTCCTGAGAGAGGCTAATATTTCTCTCATTCTTAAGAAAGGAAAGACGCCAGAGGAATGTGCCTCCTATAGACCCATCACACTCTTAAATTCTGATTTTAAAATTTTGTTGAAGGTTCTTGTGTTAAGATTGGAAACTGTGCTGCCTTCCATTGTCAAGGATGACCAGACTGGTTTTATAAAAGGCCACAGATCCTGTAATAATGTCAGGAGGCTGCTGAATATGATTCAATTCTGTCAGCAGCAGTCAGTTCAGGGATTAGTGATCTCCTTAGATGCAGAAAAGGCATTTGATCGGGTTGAGTGGCTGTATTCCTTTCTATACCCTTGAATGTTTTGGATTGGGGTAGGTTTTATTAGGTGGGTGACGGTCCCCTATACTCATCCTTTGGCAGCAGTTCTCACCGATAGTATGAATCTAGTAATTTTAATTTTCATAGGGGTAGTCGACAAGGCTGTCCTCTCTCACCTTTAGTTTTCACTTTGCTGAACAAGCCACTGGCAGAGGCGATTGTAGGGATCCTAATATAGCTGCCCCAGAAGTAGGATCTGAATCACATAAGATCACATTTTACGTGGATGATGTTCTTGTTTTTTTGTTGATTGCACTGGTCTCAGTATCCCATTTGATACAGTGTACCAATAATTTGACTCCTTTTCTGTTTATAAGATTAATTTCTCAAAATTGGCAGCTATGCTTATGGGGGATAGGGGTGGGGGCGGTCTTAGGAGAATATCTGAGGTGGAAGGTGAATCACGGTTCCCCTTCAAATGGTCACAGGAGGGTTTTCTTTATTTAGGCATCTTTGTTACTCCTGTCTTTGATCGGTTGTTTAAGGCCAATTTTGCCCATTTACTTGACAGGATTAAGCAAGATCTCCAGCAATGGGAGGCGCTTCCGATATCCTGGCTAGGCCTGGTAGCTCTTATCAAAATGAATGGTCTCCCCCATTTGCTATATCCTAAAGAATGGACCCCTTAATTTTTCCGGGCAAACATTCCAGAGATCTAATGGATGGTTTCGCTCCTTTATTTGGTGACTTCTTTTCAAGCCGTTTAAATTATAGTTGCCTCATGGGTTGGGGGGAGTGGACCTCCCAGATATTAAAAGATACCAATTAAGTTTCCTTCTATTTTTTGTTAGTGACTGGGCTTGTGAGGTTCTGGCGTCGATAGAGCTAGATGTTGAGGCCTCCCAGGCAAAGTGTCCCCTCATTAGCCTGTTGTTCATAGATAAAATGAAGATGGTTTCGGAATATTACTGTAATTTGATAATTATTAATACTCTTAAGGCATGGAGGGCAATGTGGCAGAGTGAGGGTAATATATTCAAAATGTCCTTTCTTACCCCTACAGCTGGTATGCCAAGCTTACAGCTGGGGATAATGGGTCCTGGATTTAAGTTCTGGGCAGCTAGGGGAATCTCCTGTTTGGGTAATTTATTTGAAGGTAAAATAATGATGTCCTTTGACCAAATAACCTGTAAGTATGGTTTAGCTAGCAGAGATCTTTGTCCCTTTTTTCAGGTCAGGAATTTTATTCAAAAAGGGACTACGCTTTTGACCGACTCCTACAGATCTATTACGGAGAAGAGGGTGCTTCATGCTAGAAGTACTTTCTCTGTTAGTACTCTTTATCATATGTTAGGGGGTGATCTTTCAGAAGACGTTGTGCAGCTTTGTGGAGTTTGGGAGAGAGAACTAGGGGTTGAGATCTCTATGGAGGCATGGGAGGACATTTGCGAGAATACTCTCAATTCTCAAATGATTATTTATAGACAATAGACAATAGGTGCAGGAGTAGGCCATTCAGCCCTTCGAGCCTGCACCGCCATTCAATATAATCATGGCTGATCATTCCTAATCAGTATCCTGTTCCTGCCTTATCTCCATAACCCTTGATTCCATTATCTTTGAGAGCTCTAAGCTGTGTCCTCTGGTTCGGCACTCACCCATCAGCGGAAATATGTTTCCTACTGCCAGAGTGTCCAATCCTTTCATAATCTTATACATCTCAATCAGATCCCCTCTCAATCTTTGAAACTCAAGGGTATACAAGCCCAGTCGCTTCAGTCTTTCAGTGTAAGGTAATCCTGCCATTCCAGGAATTGATCTCGTGAACCTACGCTGCACTCCCTCAATAGCTAGAATACGAAGAAGATTTTCATCTGTAATAGGACCCATGCCATACAGCTAAAGGTTCTGCATAGAGCCCATTTGGCCCCAGACCACCTCTCAAATTCATTACGTCCTAAATGTAAAGTAAGTATCAGTACTCTCACTCATTGTTTACGGTCTTGCCGCAGGCTCCGTACATATTAGAATGTTGTAACAGGATTAATAGAGAGGATCTTGGGGATCAAGGTTAAGATAGACGCTATCTATTTCTCCTGGGCCTACCCAATATATCTCCTCTGGGAGCTCATGGGAAAAAAACATTTTAGTATTCTCAATTTCTGTGCAAGGAAAAATATTTTAATGTATTGGGTTTCAGAAAACTCCCTGGCTCTGTCAGGCTGGCATAGACTTATCATGGAACATATTCCTCTGGACATTTTACGAATATGATACACTGGAAACTGAAAATGGTTACAGGATATGACAGCCCTTTTTGGATTATCTGGATGTAGATTTATCTGCCATCTTAACGAGGGCCTTTGTGTAGCCATGACGGTTTGATCTACTGTACTTGATGTCCTTGAAGGAAGAATTTCAAATAAATTCATGGGTAATACTTAATGCTCTCAGAGTTCAGGAGCTAAGGTTTTGTTCTGCTGAGCTGTTTTATTTATTTATTTATTTATTATTACCTTTACTGATTTTCCTGTTTTGCGCATGAGTATAGTTGTGTTTTGTTTTTCATTGTTATATACCTATAGAGTTTTTTTGTTGGTTTGTTGGTGTTGTAATTTTTTGTAATATTATACAAAAGCTTTCTTTTAATAAAAATATCTATACAATGAAAATCAGAGCAGGTCTTATACACTTCATGGTAAGGTCCTAGGGAGTATTGCTGAACAAAGAGACCTTGGAGTGCAGGTTCACAGTTCCTTGAAAATAGAGTCACAGGTAGATAGGATAGCGAAGAAGATGTTTGGTATGCTTTCCTTTATTGGTCACAGCATTGAGTATAGGAGTTGGGAGGTCATGTTGCAGCTGTACAGGACATTGGTAAGGCCAATGTTGGAATATTGCATGCAATTCTGGTCTCCTTCCTTTTAAAAGGATATTGTGAAACTTGAAGGAGTTCAGAAAAGATTTACAAGGATGTTACCAGAGTTAGAGGATTTGAGCTATAGGGAATGGCTGAATAGGCTGGGGCTGTTTTCCCTGGAGTGTTGGAGGCTGAGGGGTGACCTTATAGAGGTTTATAAAATCATGAGAGGCATGGATAGGGTAAATAGGTCTTTTACTATTTACTCTATCCATGAACTAGAGGCATAGGTTTAGGTGAGAGGGGAAAGATATAAAAGGGACCTAAGGGGCAACTTTTTCATGCAGGGGGTGGTGCGTGTATGGAATGAAGTGCCAGAGGAAGAGGTAGAGGCTGGTGCAATTACAGTATTTAAAAGGCACCTGGGTGTGTATATGAATAGGAAGGGTTTAGAGGGATATGGGCCAAGTGCTGGCAAATGGGTCTACATTAAGTTAGGATATCTGGTCGGCACGAATGAGTTGGACCAAAGGATCTGTTTCTGTGCTGTACAGCTCTATGACTCTATGACTCCAAGAGGTGTCTGTTCCCAGAGCACCACAAGAGGAGGTGACAACACCAGACACTGGCGGCTAGGTCTAAGGTTACCACCTGGATCACTGCCATCTTTATAGTTTGATAGAACAGCTAATAGCGACGTAAAAAGATCATTGACTAAGTATTTTCTTCTCCCTGCTACTTCTTCTGTAGTTTCTATTGTTTTATATAGTTCTTAGAGCTAAAGGTATCAAAGGCAGAAAGCAGGAATAGGGCACTGAGTTGGATTATCCAGCCATGATCACATTGAATGGTAGAGCAGGCTCACAGTATGGAATGGCCTTCTCCTGCTCCAATTTCCTATGTTTCTATGTTTTTCGATGTTTACTTCACACCCACTCTAACTGAACAACTATACCCACCTGCGTCCAAGGTTCACGCTATGTGACTCTCACTTTAGTCTGGAACAGCTTCCCTCACTCACTGTCAACCTCCAATCTCCTAAGCTACTAACCTTGCATGCCCTGTGCTCTGCCTGCCCACTCACCTGAGACACCTCGCACTCATTCACCTCACTGCCCCAGCATCAACACTCAATCCCTCCCTTTGTCTCATTGCAAGAGAAGACAGCCTTCAACAGGACAAAGCAAACTTGTATGGGGATTGAGAAGCAGGGCATTAGGCTCCTCAATCCTTCAGTGGAGAGAATCCTGGCCCTTGCAAGATAAGACCAGGGCCACTCTGGCAGGGATCCTGGGACACCCATATCTCACAATCAAAAAAAGTTCCATTCTTTATTCCACTGCAACTCCCACATAAACCTCAGTGTGACTGTCATTCATTGCACACCACTTCCAGCCACTGGCCATTTTGCCCCACATCTGATATCTCACAAGTACTGCTAATATGTCTACTACAGCATCAATGAAATGGTTAACACTCTCAGAATCCACCTCCTTAATCCCTGAGGATGAGAATACCGAGGCCTCAGAGAAAGCATTGGCACATGTACCTGTACTCCAGCTCCCCAGTCATTGGTTCTCAGACTAAAAACATGCCAACAGGGGTATGGGGAACCTTGTCCCACCAGATACCCTTTCTTAGAAGGAGAAAGGGCAGTGCCAGGAGTCACCAGCTGAAGGAGGAACTAAGTGGAGCTGCTAAGAAGTCTCCACCCAGGACACTCCAGACATGGCTAGGCCTTTCACCTGCACGCTGCCACTATGCCAATATGACTCTTCTTCAGAACTCAAAACATTAACTCTGTTTTCTGTCTCCACAGATGCTTCCAGACCTGCTGAGTTGCTCCAGCAATTTCTGCTCTTGTTAAACAGAGCTGAGTCACCACTTCTCATCTGGAAGTTCAGGGATAAATGCACTTCATGCCTTAGTTACTTTCATTTTGGAAAGGCAAAAGTATCAAGAACAAGAGGGCATAGATTTAAGATTACTTGATAAATGATGCAATGAAAACATGAGGGAAAGTTTCTCTACATAACAAGTGTATAGGATTTGGAATGCATCGTCTGAGACTGTTGTGGACCCAGATTCAGGGTTGAGATATGAAAATTAGAAAAGGAGTCGTGCAGATCTACTTGAAGAAGCTTGGAGACTGAATGTAAGAAATAAGAGCAGAATAATACCTATTGAGCCTGCTTTGCCATTTAATATAATTTTGGCTGATTTTGGACCTCAACTCCACCTTCCCATTAATAATATTTTTTTTAATACCTTTCAGATATTTGAGCAAATTGGCATGATTAAGCAATAGATTGTACTGGTAAACTACTCAGAAAATTGTAAAATAAATTAGTGACAGGCGTGCGACATTTTAGAATAATGCACTTTTTTGGTTTTATATCCATTTACCACTAACTCTACATTCTTTAATTCCATGAAAGACCAACAATCTCCACCTTAGTTTCAAATGTATTCAACAAGCATCCACAATTTAACAGGATTTTGATAAAATGGGCCAATGGACCTAGGAATGGTAGATGGAGTTTAATTTAGATAAATGTGGGGTGCTGCATTTTGGAAAGGCAAATCAGAGCAGGACTCATACCCTTAATGGTAAGGTCCTGGGGACTGCTGCTGAACAAAGAGATCTTGGAGTGCAGGTTCATAGTTCCTTTGAAGTGATCACATGTAGATAGGCGTTCGGTATGCTTGCCTTTATTAATCAGTGCATGGAGTATAAGAATTGGAAGGTTATGTTGCAGCTGTACAGGATATTATTTAGGCCAGTTTTGGAATACTGTATGCAATTCTAGTTTCCCTGCTATAGGAATAATGTTGTGAAACTAGAAAGGGTTCAGAAAAGATTTACAAGGATGTTGCCAGGGTTGGAGGGTTTGAGCCATAAGAAAGAGGTTGAATAGGCTGATGCTATTCCCTCTGGAGCATTGGAGGCTGAGGGGTGAATTTATAGAGGTTTATAAAATCATGAGGGGCATGGATAAGGTTAATAGACAAGGTCTTTTCCCTGGGAAGAGGAGTCCAAAATTAGAGGACACAGGTTTAGGGTGAGAGGGGAAAGATTTAAAATGGACCTAAGGGGTAACTTTTTCACACAGAGGGTGATGTGTGCATGGAATAAGCTACCAGAGGAAGTGGTGGAGGCTGGTACAATTACAACATTTAAAAGGCATCTGATTGGGTATATGAATAGGAAGGGTTTTGAGGGATGTGGGCCAAATGCTGGCAAATGGGACTAGATGTATCTAGGATATCTAGTCGGCATGGACGAGTTGGACCGAAGGATCTGCTTCCATGCTATACATCTCTATGACTCTATGACTTATTGGAATAGAGAATTCCATAATTTGCAACTCTTTGAGGAATTTGATTTCTCCTTGTCTCTTGTTCAAAATGATTGGCCCTTCATCATAAGATGGTAACCCGAGGTTTCGGATTCTATCCTATCCTCCAGAATCTTATATGGCTCAACTAGATCCTTATCATTCATCTAAACTCTAGAAAATAGGAACAAGACTGATACAAGAGCATAGAGTTAAGGTGATATACAAAAGAACCAGGAAGAAACCTTTTTACACTGCAAGTAATTAGGGCATGGAATGGACTATCTGGAAATATTGTGGAGGCAGATTCAATTGAGGCACTAAAGGGGGCAATAGATGACTATTTGGATAGAAATAGTATGTAAGAGTTTGGGGAAAAGGCAGGAGATTGGCACTAAATAATGATGCTTGTTTGAAGAGTCAGTTCTGGCATGATGGGATGAATGGCCTCCTTCTGCACAATAACAGTTCTTTGAATCTGTAAATTTAATCCAATTTACTCAGCCTTTCACCATAGTCCAACCTTCTCATCCCAGAGACCACATTTGTGAACCTTTGCTGAACTGCCTCCAATGCAAGTGGATCCTTTTGTAAATGTGGAGACCAAAACTGCACACCATTCTCCAGATGGATGTTACCAGGATTTAACGGTCTGAGTTATAGGGAGAGGTTGGACAAGCTGGGACTTTTTTCTTTAGAGCATAGGAGACTGAGGGGGGATCTTATAGAAGTGTATAAGATCAGGAGAGGCATGGATAGGGTGAATGCACTCAGTCTTTTTCCCAGGGTTGGGGAATTGAGGAATTAGAGCATATCAGTTTAACGTTAGAGGAGAAAGAATAAAAGGGAACCTGAGGGGCAACGTTTTTACACAGAGGGTGATACGCATATGAAATGAGCTGTCAGCGGAAATGGTTGAGGTGGGTACATTAACAACATTTAAAAGGCATTTCGACAAATACATGGATAAGAAAGGTTGAGAAGGATATGGGCCAAGTGCAGACAAATAGGGTTAGCGTTGATGGACCTTTTGGTCGAAATGGACTAGTTTGGGCCAAAGGACCAGTCTCTGTGCTGTAGGACTCTATGACTATGTGGCCTCACCAAATCTCTGTACAACTCTGTACTCCACCTCAGCAAACATGGATACATGACTTAAAAAAAAGGCAAGATACTGTGGATGCACTGCTGAAGATCTGAAATAAAACAGAAAGTGCTGGAGAAACTCAGCAGGTTAGTCAGCTGTTGAATAATCTCAAAATCACACAATTTTTCAGGTGCAGTGGAGGTCATGTCTATATTAGCTCTATTGTTGAGTACCAGTCCCCTGCCTTTTTCCCATAGCCCTGCACATTGTAAGTTCAATTCCAAAGAACAGTCATGCCAGACTCAAGCACTAACTCTGTTTCTCTTGCCACATGTGCTGCCATTACCTGCTGAGTTTCTCCAGTGCTTCCTGTGTTAATTTTAGTTTCTGTCCCTTCATCCAATAAAGGTTGCAGATAGCTAAGACATTATCAATCCACTATTCATTGTTTTCCAACTTGAAAATGCCTTTTATGCCCATTATCTGTTTTAAGTCAATCCTCAATCGATGCTTATAATTTACTTTACCCCAACCCCAACTCCACTAGTGCTTATCTTGTCTATTAATCATTTGTGTGGCATCTTATTGCCTGAGGCCTGCAGTCATTTTCCTGTTTGCTGCAAATGTGGGACCAGAAGCTTCTAATTCAAGTCTGGCAGCCTACACCGGGTGGTTATGCCCCTCAGGTTCCCTTTTATTCTTTCCCCTCTAACATTAAAATGACATGCTCTAGTCCACATTAACTCCATTTCTTCCCTGCCTCAGTACAGACTGAGCAAGGCACCTGCAAGCGGGCATCAGAGCCGCCCTGCTTTTGCCACGGGACTATGCCTACATCAGGAAACTATAAGAATTCATTTTGTGTTTTAAACAGCAGTCGCAGCTTTAAACCCACAGAACTCAGCAGCTGCCGGTCCACCCACGTGACCGGGAGATAGGAGACAAGGACACATCAAATCCACACTAGACCAACACTACCCATGACTCATAGACCAAAACTCCGGAATTAATGAATATGGAAACCCATCTCCTAATCACATTAAGAGACTGATATCAGACCAATACACACCAACACCCCAAGGGAACAAAGGGGGGTGCTAGCCCCTGCCCTCACAGAGAGAGACAAGCAGATAATACCCGGACCCGTTTTACATAAACCAATTAGCACCCTATTGTGCGTGCCCTGCAACTCTCCTGGGATGGCAGGAAACATTCTATTTGCACCTACTCCAGTGATGATGGGGAACTATCATCCCATTCATCCTCAAATTCCACACATCCTGACAACTAAAAGTATATAATATGTAGCTGCGCGCGGGAACAGCAGAGCAGCCGAGATTCGGACCTCGGTTGGTCTCCGCCGGCGTTACTGTAGCAATAAACGTTACCGATTGTTGAACCGCACTCTGGACTCGGACTGATATCATTTTATCCGTGCTAACACACCGATGGTGGTGTCTTGACCTCTCAGTGGCATATAGTGGCAACTCAGCCTGGTCTCTCGGCGGCTAGTAGCGATTTCACATTTCGGCATGCAAATAGATCCTGCCCGGGCATGGGCCGGAGGAACCAGGAGGAGACTGGGGAGGTTGCAGCTTCAGCAGTAGTGGTGGCATCATGGCCCAATGCAGGAAATGTGTACAGTGAGGGAGGTCCACCAGTATCTGCAGTGGCAGCATTGAGAATGGGGAGCTGAATTCTTCCAGAGAGTGAGGTGAACAGAGGACTCGTCAAATACCAGCAAACTTTTAACTTAATTCCTTTATTTTTCCAGTTCAAATTAAGAAAGGTTTTAATGTTAACTACTACCTTATTTCTTTATTTTTCTATTTATTCTATGAAGGTAGTGCTTAACTTTTTACTGTTTCTTTTACTACTTTGTACTTAGATTTTTGTACCTAGGTACCTTTATACCTAAGATGGTACCATGCATGGCAACATTATACAATTGTCATTGCACTCCTGTACTTCTGTACTTGAGTAACAATGACAATAAAATTGAAATATAAATATGAATCTATCGAATGCTCTTTTCTATCCAGAGATATTATGTTTACTATTTGCATCTTTAAAAAAACTCAAATAAATTTGTCAAACACAATTTCCCTTTAGGAATGTTTACCAAGTTGACTTATTCTAATCATAATATGTTATTCTATATCTGTAGATGAAAATTTCTCATTCATAGATTCAAGCAATTTTCCAACAACTGTTGTTAGGCTAACTAGCCCCTATTTCATAATATTTTTTCTGCCTCCTTTCTTGAAAAGCCGTGTAGCATCTGCTGGCTTTTGATCTGATAGAACCTTTCCAAAATCTAAAGCATTTCGGAAAATGATAGCTAGTGAATCCACTGTCTTTTCAGTTAGTCCCTTTGGAATCCTAAGGTGTGGGCCAAAAAATACTGGGATCTTTCAGATTTTAGGGTCTTAAGTTTCTCCAATGCGCTTTCCTTGATGATATTAATTGCTTTAACTTCCTCACACTCTTTAGCCCTTTGGTTACTGTCTAATTGTGGTATGAAACTTTCTCTTCCAAGATGAAGACAGGCACAAAATATTTGCTCAATACTTCTGCTATTCCCATAAGACCATAAAATATAAGACATAGGAGCAGAAATTAGGCCATTCTGCCCATCGAGCCTGTTCTGCCATTCAATCATGACTGATAGGTTTCTCAACCCCATTCTCTTGCTTTCTCCCCATAACCCTTAATCCCCTTGATACTCAAGAATCTATCCATCTCAATCTTAAATATGCTCAATGACCTGGTCTCCACAGCCTTCTGTGGTAATGGATCCCTCATTCCTCCGCCCCCCCCCCTCCCCAATTAGTTTCCTGGTTCTGCTGTTAGGGCACCAGCACCTACTTTTCTACTCTCTTCCTCTTTGGTTACTTATAAAAGTTATTGCAATTTTTTGTTTATATTTCCGTCTAGTTTACTCTCGTTGTTTATTTTGTCTCCTCTTATCAATGTTTTGGTGGCTGTTTGTTGGTTTCTAAAACATTCTCTTAGAATTATTTGGAATTGTTACTGTTTTTGTTTTAACCTCTTTTGATTTAATACTAGGTAAGTAATTCCTTTGGTAAGCCAATGTCAACAGAACGGGTGAAGCCGTCTCCTTCTGTGCTATAACCATTCTGTGGTGGCAGTTCTGACAACATAACATGCCCTCAGCACTGCATTGATTGCAAACTCAAGTTCTGGAGTGTTATTTACAATTACAATTGGAGTTATAATTTATTCCAACTGAGCCTTAGAATTGCTGAATTCATAACTTTTGGTTCATAACATAAACAACTCTTTTGCCTCTGAATCTGCCTTCTCCCTCCACAGCTTAATCAGGTTGTAACAAATGTCATCAAACCTTGGCAATCTACTCGTCCCACTTCAAACTTCAATCCCAGCACCCCATTCATCAGCAAGGTTATAAACATCCAACTCCAAAACCTTCCATGCCTTTGATTCGATAACAAAAATTACTTCTCGATACTTTTGTAATGTCTAAATTCAGTTTCTCCAAGGTCTCCTTAATGACTTCTATCATCCACTCTCCATAAAATTTAACATGTTCAAAGCTCAGCCAACTATTTCCCATGTCAAAGTAAATGCCACTAGCCAGTCCATCCTGGCCGACTATTCCTCAATTATCTTAAATTAAAATCCTTATCCTTTAAAATTCACCCATAACTTCACTCTATTATTTCTGCATGTTTTTCCACCTTTAAAGCTCCTACTGTACTTTCTCATATTCAAACTGTCGCCTTATATATCTTACCACCTTCCATTTTGTCTACCAGTGGAACAAAAACCTATTACTGACTTGATCCTACACTTTAGAATTCATTTCCTACATCTTTTTCTCTGTTTCAAATTATCTGAAAGTATATGTTCTTTGTGTTTCCATTCTGCCACAACTCCCAAATCCCTAGAATGACTTTAATAGCCAAGGCAGGGGCCCTGTCTATCAGGCAGAAGGTTAGTATCAACCTCTCCTATTCCAGGGAGATTGCCTTCGAGATTTCCATACATTCAAAATGAAATATCCTCTGGACACCGATGTATATGTTGGTATTTATATACCCTTCAAAGCCTCATCAAGGGTCATAGGCAGAGTACTGGAAATGAATCAGCTGTGTCCTTCTCAAATGCTTAGTAATAGCTGTCAGCCCAGAGTTCTGTCCTCAGGTAAATCACAGTAAGATCTTGCCTAGATAGGCAATAAAATTATTGGGAAGCATTAAGACAGTGGAAGATATTAGTAGGAAACGTTCAGAGTAATTTCTAGAAAGAATAGCTATTAGTTTCAGTTTAGGTATTTTTAGTGTACTAAAACTAAGTACATTACTTTATAATTTAAATGCTTTGATTAAATGTTTGCAACAGTAGGATAACAAGATATCACATTAATAGAGAAATTGTTGACATCTAATTTCATCAGGAATGATACATTTCACTAAGCTAAGCCTTTTGTTCTTAGTGCTGGTTTTCTCAGCAATCATAGGAATTGTGTTATGCAGTACAGCTGTTTTCCATTCCTTTGGAGAAGCTGTTAATGCTGACAAATTGACTATATTGTCAGTCGTACAGTAGCTTCATGAGATCCTGTTTCCTCCCTTCAAAGTTGGGTTCTTCCATCAGTGCCGTTTACCATGCTTAGATTTAAAAAAAAATTGTATAGCTGAGGCAATACTTACAGTTGAACGTCAAGCTTAACAATCCATTCAACAGCTTCAGCTGATGAAGTGTGAGTAGTAGCGCTGCCACCAAGAATGGATTTCTCAGAGCAGACGTTCAGTATGTGGGCGATGTTGTATAAGGTAATGGTTCCAAACTGTCACGCAGTCTTTAGGTGGAGAAGAGGCAGTCTGACATAAAGGTCTGATGGAGACAGGATGGTTCAGTGGTCAGCACTGCTGCCTCACACTGCCAGGGACCTGAGTTCAATTCCACCCTTGGGTGACTATCTATGTGGAGTTTTATGATTCTCCCTGTGTCTGCGTGGGTTTTCTCCTACAGTGTAAAGATTTGCAGGTTAAATGGATTTGGCATGCTAAATTGTCCATAGTGTCTAGGGAGGTGCAGGCTAGGTGGATTAGTCATGGGAGATCCAGGGTTACAGGGATAGGTGGTGTAGGTCTGGGTGGGATGTTCTTCAGATGGTTGGTGTGGACTCAATGGGCCAAATGGCCTGATTCCATGCTGTGGAATTTCTATGATACAGATTTGTTAATTCTGACTTCTGGCAGTCTTTGTTATTATGCCTGACAAGTCAATGTAACTTGTACCTAATGCTATCATGCAATAAACTAATTTTTGCTGAGTAAGGGAAATAGCTTAAGACTGAACAGTATTTTTATTTATATTATTGTTGATTAGAGACCCTTGGAATCAGCAGCAACAAAGTTTTGTCACAGCATTCTACTCCAGCCACAAGCTACCCATGGTTGGTATCACAACATCCGACATGGTGAACAGTGATGGGATCAATGCATAATTACCACAGGGTAACAACAGTTATAAAAACCCATACTAACCAGAAGTAAAAACTTCACTAGCTCCTCCAGCTGATTGTGTTATAAATGACCAAACCATACAGGAAGGCACAGATACTTCTTAAGAACTTCTAACAATTTTTGATAATTTCTTCAATTTGAGAGCTAACAAAATTTTGGAAAAAAGAAGGTTTAACAGAAAATTTCAACATCGAGGAAAATAAGTAGACGATTTCCTTAATGACCTCTATAGATTAATGAAAACTGTGATGATGGAGCATTGAAATCGGAATCTACAAGAGACAGAATTATTGTTGGAATTATCGATCAGTTGGTGTTAGACAACATTACAGTCTAAGGAAGATTTGACATTGAAGAAAGCTAAAAAAATTGTGCTGAAAGCAGGAAGACTCAGCCAAATCCTGAGAGGAAAATGATAAACTTACCACATGGCAGCAATAGTTTATAAATTATAAACTGTACAAACATAAGTGTTAAGCCAACACAACATATAAGTTAAACAGAAGATACTTACAGTTGGTGTCAGTATAATGGAACAAAGGTGCCTCACAGGCAGGGCTCAGCTATGATAAAAGAATGCTATATCTGTAAAGCTATTGATCATTTCCAGAAGATGTGCAGAAGTAGGACACAGTTTCAGAGCTGCAAAATGTCAAATTCAACAAAGAAGTTAATATGGTAGAACCTGCTCATTCAGAAAATATGCAACAATATACCTTCATTTGAAAAGATTCCTGGCATATTCCTCAGGGAAATCCATCATCCAACCAATTCAAATTTTGCTATCATTATCTTATCGGATCAAATATAATGGCAGATAAAGCAGACATTACAGCCTATATAAATAAGAACACTTTGCAATGGTGGAAAGCAAGTAATACAGCAACAGAAAGGAAATGTGTCTGTCATTCACAGTCAATACTTTTCACTTTCAGCCTTCAGCATGCCTTACCCTCAATATCTACAGAAGGAGTTCAACTAGCTCCAGAAAATGACTGGTCCAGAAACAAACAATTGCTAACCAAATGGTAGAACCAGTCAAAGGTTCCATTTGGGACCTAGACTGAGGCAGAACAACAGAAAGAATCTGGAGTGAAGCCCTACCTGGGCACAAGAGTAATAGAGATATACAGCATGGAAACAGATCCTTCGGTCCAACCTGTCCATGCTGATCAGATGTCCCAACCCAATCAAGTCTCACCTGCCAGCATGTGGCCCATATCCCTCGAAACCCTTCCTATTCATATACCCATCCAAATGCCTCTTAAATGTTGCAATTGTACCAGCCTCCACCACTTTCTCTGGCAGCTCATTCCATATACGTACCATCCTCTGCGTGAAAAAGTTGCCCCTTAGGTCTCTTTTATATCTTTCCCCTCTCACCCTGGACCTATGCCCTCTAGGTCTGGACTCTCCTACCCCAGGAAAAAGACTTTATCTATTTACCTTATCCATGCCCCTCACAATTTTGTAAACCTCTATAAGGTCACCCCTCAGCCTCCGACGCACCAGGGAAAACAGCCCCAGCCTGTTCAGCCACTCCCTATAGCTCAAATGCTCCAACCCTGGCAACATCCTTGTAAATCTTTTCTGAACCCTTTCAAGTTTCACAACATCTTTCCAATAGGAA
>NC_057714.1:41308172-41309368 GCF_004010195.1 Chiloscyllium plagiosum | reverse complement strand
CAAACCCTCAATTTCTTTAGTCATCCAGCATTCCCTATACCTACCAGCCTTTCCTTTCACCCTAACAGGAATATACTTTCTCTGGATTCTCGTTATCTAATTTCTGAAGGCCTCCCATTTTCCAGCTGTCCCTTTACCTGCGAACATCTGCCCCCAGTCAGCTTTTGAAAGTTCTTGCCTAATACCATCAAAATTGGCCTTTCTCTAATTTAGAACTTCAACGTTTAGATCTGGTCTATCCTTTTCCATTACTGTTTTAAATCTAATAGAATTATGGTCACTGGCCCCAAAGTGCTCCCCCACTGACACCTCAGTCACCTGCCCTGCCTTATTTCCCAAGAGTAGGTCAAGTTTTGCACCTTCTCTATAGGTACATCCACATACTGGATCAGAAAAGTTTCTTGTACACACTTACCAAATTCCTCTCCATCTAAACCCTCAACACTATGGCAGCCCCAGTCGATGTTTGGAAAGTTAAAATCCCCGACCATAACCACCCTATTATTCTTACAGATAGCTGAGATCTCCTTACAAGTTTGATTAGATTACTTACAGCATGGAAACAGGCTCTTCAGCCCAACAAGTCCACACCGACCCTCCGAAGAGCACCCACCCAGACCCATTCCCTTACATTTACTCCTTCACCTAACACTACGGGCAATTTAGCATGACCAATTCACCTAACCATTGAGAAATTTGTTTCTCAATTTCCCTCTGACTATTAGGGAGTCTATAATACAATCCCAATAAGGTGATCATCCCTTTCTTATTTCTCAGTTCCACCCAAATAACTTCCTTGGATGTATTTCCGGGAATATCCTCCCTCAGCATAGCTGTAATGCTATCCCTCATCAAAAACGCCACTCCCCCTCCTCTCTTGCCTCCCTTTCTATCCTGCCTGTAACATTTGTATCCTGGAACATTAAGCTGCCAGTCCTGCCCATCCCTGAACCATGTTTCTGTATTTGCTATGGTATGCCAGTCCCATGTTCCTAACCATGTCCTGAGTTCACCTACCTTCCCTGTTAGGCCCCTTGCATTGAAATAAATGCAGTTTAATTTATTAGCCCTACCTTGTCCCTGCCTGGTCTGACTGTTTGACTCGCTTCTGTTCTCAACTATACCAGTCACAGATTGATCTCTTTTCTCACTATCTCCCTGGGTCCCACCCCCACCCCCCCCCCTACATAAAACTT
>NC_057714.1:41288099-41307658 GCF_004010195.1 Chiloscyllium plagiosum | reverse complement strand
TCCCTGCCAGTATATTAGTCCCCTTCCAATTTAAGTGCAATCTGTCCTTCTTGTACAGGTCACTTCTACCCCAAAAGAGATTCTAATGATCCAAAAATGTGAATCCTTCTCCCGTACACCAGTTCCTCAGCCATGCATTCATCTGCTCTATCCTCCTATTCCTGCCCCCACTAGCTCGTAGCATTGGGAGTAATCCAGATATTACTACTCCCGAGGACCTTCTTTTTAAATTCCTGCCTAACTCTCTGTATTTTCCCTTCAGAATCTCAACCTTTTCCCTTCCTATGTTGTTGGTTCCAATGTCGACAATGACCTCTTGCTGGCCCCTCTCCCCCGTGAGAACATTCTGCACCCTCTCTGAGACATCCTTGATCCTGGCACCAGGGAAACAACACACCATTCTGATTTTTCGCTACTGGCCACAGAAACGTCTGTCTGTCCCTCGGACTACAGAATCCCCTAACACAATTGATCTCTTGGAACCTGATAAAGCCTTTGTTGCATTAGAGCTAGTCTCAATACCAGAAACTTGGCTGTTCGTGCCATGGTCCCCTGAGAATCCATCACCCCCTACTTTTTCCAAAACAGCATACCTGTTTGAAATGGGTATTGCCACAAAAGACTTCTGGCACTAGGTGCCTACCTCTCTTACCTTTCCTGGAGTTAACCCATCTATGTGACTGTATCTGAGATTTTCCCCTCTTCCTATAACTGCCATCCATCACATACTGTTGCTGTTGCAAATTCCTCATTGCTTCTAATTGTCTTTCCAACCAATCCACTCGATCTGATAAGATTCACAACCAACAGCATTTATTGCAGATATAATCTGCAGTAACCCTTAAACGCTCTTCAAACTCCCACATCTGACAAGAAGCACATATGGCTCTACTAAAGGCCATTTTTGCTCCTTCACAATCGACAGACACAGAAAATATCACCGTCTTATTCCTCTACAAACACTGTCCCAGGTTAAATTAATAGTTATGGCTTATATTTTAAGTTTAATCAAGAGACATATCTCGAAAAAACATATAATCAAGAAAGAACCCTCTCCATTCACTACTGCAGACTTTCTGTAGTCCATTTAAAACAATTAACTTATCTGATTACGTGCTGTGAACTTCATCCAACAGTTCCTCCAAGATTAGTTGTGAATTTCACTGTTTGTTAATTTTCCCAGACTCACTCCGATGTCCAGCGATAAATGAATTCAAACAGCAAAGGCAGTGTCAGTTTCTTTCTCTCTCTCTTTCTCTCCTGCACTGACCTCACCATGTGCTTCCTTTGTCTGTTCTTCTCCCTTTTAAAACTGCTGTTGTTTTGACTTTTTTTTCCAAAGTACCAAAACAATGCAACAGCATATAAAACAGTAATTGCTGCTCCTGGAATTCGAGGAAATCACCTCCAACACCTAAAATATCTCAAAAAAGGAGCAGCTGTTTCAGCCAGAAATATTTCCCATCCTCCGTCTTGAATTACCCAGAAGAGAATTGTTTCAATTTGTTAACAGGAAGCAAATCGCAGACTTCACATGAGTTGTGGAAATGTTTGTTGTTCCAATCTCAATGAAGAAAATTCAAAAGTTAAAACTCAGAGAAGTATTCAAGAATAAGCAAATAATGGGGATTAGAAAGACCAATTCAAAGGAACTGTCTTTGTTGACATATAGAATAGAATCCTTACAATGTGGAAACAGGCCATTTGGCCCAACAATTCCACACCAACCCTCCAAAGAGTATCCCACCCAGACCCATTCCCTTACTGTATTACTCTATATTTTCCCTCTGACTAATGCACCTAATCTACATATCCCTGAACACTATGGGCAATTTAGCATGGTCAATTCATCTAACTTGCGCATCTTTGGACTATGGGAGGAAACTAGAGCACCCAGAGGAAACTCACACAGTCACAGGGAGAATGTGCAAACTCCACACAGTCATCTGAGGCTGGAATTGAACCTGGGTCCCTGATGCTCTGAGATAGCAGTGCTAACCACTGAGCCATTATGCCACCCCATTCTGTGCCTGTGACAAAATATGGTACACAGACCGGCTGGAGAAACTCTTCTGAATCATTTTGTGTGTGAAAACCTGACAACTGGAAAAGAGCAAGAAAATCCTGCCTCCTGAGAGATTCTGACAAATCAGAGGCCAATAGCTGTCCATTGTCAGAAGGCCCACTGGAAATGGCAGTGCATGCAGAGAGAGATGTTTAGGAACACCCAGGGCACAGAGAAGTGAGGGTGGGATGGCAATTGTGGATTTTTGGCTATGGTGATGAGAAGGGAGACCAGAGGCAAGGGCAGGGGATGGCCTTAATCAATGGCAGGCCTTTTCCTTCCCAATGCCATGTTCTTCTGTCAGGCATTAAATGTTTACTTATTGAATTCTCCCCATATCAACTGTCCCACTCAGATGAATACCAGTGGTGGGGGGATGAGGTGCTTAAGTGGCCAATACTTTGCCATCAACTGCCTCAATTAGCAATGGGATGTGGAGGGTATCCAAGTACCTTCTCCCTCTGAAATTAATTAGGATAGGGAGGCAATAGTGTCAAACCTAACACTCTGCAACACAATTAATTTCACAACCCCACCTTCAAATCCACTTCAGGAAGAACATTAAGTTCTGTCTGATATCTAAAGATAAGGAAGGAGAAAAGCTGTTTCCTAACTCATTAGGTTGCAATAATTAATCTTGAAGAATTGTTAAGTTAGCTGATGTATTGGGAATCTGCTGATATCTAGGAATCATATTTCATTTTTTTAAAGATTTGACAAAAAACAGGAAAAAAATGGAAAGAAATAAAAAGAAAATGATTTTGACTACAAATGAAATAACTAAGGAATAATAGTCTACTGCTTAATATGAGTTACATCAATTTTCCACCTCGACTGTTTCCCATGTCAGGAAGTTGGGATAATCTGTAGCTGTTGGCCACTTTCTGTAACTCCCAGCAGAAGATCTGATTCACAGAGAGGGATTTAGGTAATTGCTTTAAGTGCTCACTTTTCTAGCTTCCTTTCAAGTTACTACAGACATTTAATTAGCTTAGCACGATGTTGTATGCTTCTGTGGTTTTTAACATTTTCATTCACCTCTTTCTCCTTGATGATATTGATATTTTCTAAGGCATAGTTTCCTCTAGAAAATGGTCTGTGTTTATCTTTAATGTGACTGACTAGACAGTGAATATAACCCAGTCTTCAACTGATGTTCACATAAATAACTCCAGCAGAATTACTAGCTGGTGATGAAGACAGGAACAATGTGAATTTCCCTAAGGGTGCTAAGAACAATTATAAAATGTAAATAGTTGCTTTGATTCAGACCAGAGGATGCAGCATGAGCAAGGCTTGTTTGAACTAATGTATGTTTAATGGCTGTCACAGATTATACTCAGAAGGACTAACAGCAAAAATGGATGTGATATGATCACAGAAAGCAAGTCAGTATATTAAGAGTTAATTGCATTTTTTCAAACAGTAAACCAGGACCATCTTATCAGAGCAAAAAAAACAGTCTGTTCCCAATCCTGATTTCTGCCCAGTGACCAATGGATAGAAATTTACCATTATAGATCACAATTGAGTTTTGGCATCTTTCTTAGATATCCAGCGGAAGATTTTCCTCATCCCAGATACTTTTCAAGATTACTGTTTATTTGTTAACATGCTGAATTCTATCATATTGGACATCTCATGATGAGCACTCTGGACTCTGAATGTAATGATCTGAATTGAAATCTTGGTAGATCTTCTCTTCTGGCAGTGAGGGTGATCAGCCCTGAAGGGTAGTGTATACTCGAGAATATACTTCATGGTCAAAGTGAGAAAGACTTTGTCAGAGTGAGACAGAGACAAAGTAAGTAATTGGAATTTGTGTCAAACTGAAAGTTTGGGACAGAGGTGGTTTAATTAAGGTCTACTACGAAACAAATTGTCTCCAGATGAGAGGTGATTGGGAGAGGAAGTGAGGCGCAGATCAAGAGGCCTATTTGTACTGAGACCCACGGTGGCAAGAATGCAGAGAAGTCAGCTGATTGGTGAGTAATTTTGGTCAGTATTTCTAATATTTAAACTAGGTTGGGTAATTAAGTGTATTTAAGACAAGAGATACATAGGTTCTTGATTAGTGACAGGATCAAAGGTTGTGGGGAACGCAGGAGAATGGGCTTGAGGAACATATTAGCTATGATCAAATAGTGGAGCAGAGTCAATGGGCTGAATGGCCTAATTCTGCTTTTATATCGTATGGTCTGATGGTAGTTGGTTTGTGTTTAATTTTCTAGACTTTTCTTCTCTCTGTTTCTGAGAAATAGTTGTTAAATGTTCAAAGTAAGTTCATATTTATTCTAGGGATAGGAAATAGTTTTATACTTGCTGGATGGCAGGCTAGAAGGGCCAAGTGGACTGTACATCCTGGTGTATTTATAAAGTCATGGACACACCATGTGTCTTGGACAAATACATTTGCAGGAAATGTAAAGCTGGAATTTGAGCAGCAGCTGGACTCACTGAAATGCATCCATAAAGCAGCAGATTGTGCGGACATCACATATAGGGAGGTGGTCACACCACAGTTTGGAAGGGTACAGGCAGAAGGGAATGGGTGACCATCATCCAGCCTGAGAAAACCAAGCAAGTAGTGCATGAATCCTGTGAGTCTATCTTGTCTGCTGAACAGTATTCCATTTTGGAAACTGGTGAGGGCAATGATTTCTCATGGAGTGCAGTCAAAGCCCATGGCACCATGGGTGATTCAGCTGTACAAGGGAGGAGAAAGATTACAGGGAATTCCACAGTCGGAGGAACAGACAGATTTTTATATCCAACTAGATATGACTCCAGGATGAAGAGTTGCGTGTCTGGTGCCAGGGTCAAGGATACCACACAGCAACTGGGCAAAGGCAATCAGCCAGAAGTTGTTGTCCACACTGATACCAATGACAAAGGTAAGAAGAGGGACAAGACTCTCAAGGCAGATTTCAGGGAGTTAGAAAGGAAATTTGTGAATGGGAAATCGTGTTTGATGGATTTGTAAGAGCATTTTGAAATTATTACCAACAAAACTGGTAAAGGAGTCAATGTACCAAGTGTACTTGATTTTCAGAATGTTTTGATAACGCCCCTCAGAGGAGGCTTGTTAGAATAATTAATGCACATGGGGCAGGAGGTAATGTGCTGGCATGGCTAGATAAAAAAACTCTAGGAATAAATAGGTCATTCCACATTGACAGGCTGTGTCTCGTGGAATACTGCAAGAATCAATACCTGGATCCCAGCTGTTCACAATAAATATCGGGACCAAATATAATATTCCAAATTTGCAGATGATACCAAGCTAATTGGGAATGTATGCAGTAAGGAAGAGATAGTGTGGCTTCAGGAAGATTTTGACAGACTCAGTGAATGGGCAAGAACATGGCAGATGAACTATAAGTGGAAAAACATGAGGTTATCCACTTTAGTAGGAGAAACAGATGTGCAGAATATTTCTTAAATGATAAGAGGTTGGAAGTGTAGATGTACAAAGAGACCAATGTGTCTTTGTGAAAAAGTCACTGAAGGTGAACATGCAAGTGCATCAAATTATTAGGAAGGTTAATGGAATGTTAACTTTTACTACCAGAGGATTTGAGTACAGGAATAGTGATTTCTTGTTTCAATTGTACAGGAGCTTGGTTAGACTGCATCGGATATACTGTGAGCAATTTTGGTCTTCTTGTCTCAGGAATGATACTATTGCGATAGAGGGAGTATAATGAAGATTCACCAGACTTCTTCCTGGGATAGTGGGACTGTCCTAAGAAGAAAGATTAAGTGACTAGCTCTGTGTTCACTAGGATTTTGAAGAATGAATGATGATCACTAGGATTTCGAAGAATGATTGAAACATTTAAAATATTTAAAGGGTAGTCAGGGTAGATGCAGCTAAGATGATTCCCCTAGTTAGAGAACCAATACATAGTGGGCTGCAAACCTTGAAATTCTCTACCACAGAGGGATGTGGAAGCTCAATAGTTAAGTATGTTAAAGGGTAGATATGGTAGCTTTCTGCTAAATAATGGCATGAATGGGTAAAAGGTACTGAACAGTTTAATCAGACATGATCATATTGACTAGTGGCTACTCCTGTTCCTATCTCGACTGGAATGCCACGTGGATCAGAGAGATCCCCTTGTTTGGTTGATTTGATCAGTTTATCATCTCTTCAGTGGAAGGTTGGCTTTTTTCTCAGGCAGCTGCTGAATGTGATGCTGAGAATCTGCTGAGGAGCTCAGTAAAGTATTTATTTCATTTTTCACAGTTGCCTTGTCATTCGTTCATTTCCATCAGCTGTTAGCTCAGTGGTGAAAGTTGTATACAGTCACATGGTAAAAATCACAGATTATGGCTCTTCACTATAAGTTGCATTTCATCAACTTTTATCTTCCAAGAGTCATTCTGCATTCCCCTTTAAGCATATTGGAACTTATTTAGCATTTTATAAGCAAGTTTTAAGAAGATTTGTGGCTCAGGTTGAGGTTCTGGATGTAGGTTTGCTTGCTGAGCTAGAAGGTTCATTTCTAGATGTTTTGTCACCCTACAGGGTGACATATTCAATGGGCCTCTAGGCAAGGCACTGTTCATGATTGCTGCTTTCTATTTATATGTTTGGGTTTCTTTGTGTTGGTGATGCCATTTCCTGTGGTGATGTCATTTCCTGTTCTTTTTCTCAGGGGGTGGTAGATGGGGTCTAACTTGATGTGTTTGTTGATAGAGTTCCAATTGGAATGCCATGCTTCAAGGAATTCTCATGCATGTCTCTGTTTGGCTTGTCCTAGGATGGATGTGTTGTCCCAGTCGAAGTGGTGTCCTTCCTTATCTGTATGTAAGGATACACGACATCACCACAGGAAATGACATCACCAACCCAAAGAAACCCAAACATAAATAAGAAGCAGGAATCATGAACAGTGCTTCACCTGGAGGCCCACTAAAGATAATACCTAGTAGGGTGACGAAACATCTGGAAATGAACCTTTCAGCTCAGTGAGCAAACCTACGTCCAGAGCATTTTATAAGCTTGGTGCCTGGTTGTTAACTATGAGGCTAACAGATGACTTGCATATGTGAGTTCTTTTTGTTTGAGCAGAGGGGAGATTTTGTCATCATCAAACCAGACTTAGGGGCTCATACTTCCAGTCTCCCAGGCTTTGGATAAAAGTCTTGAAGGTCGGATTGCAGAGCATTTTCTTTAATCTTCAACCTCACCTGGAAGTATAACATCAAATTGCAGGTCATGTCAGGTTGTAAAACAGGTTTTTCTAGAGGGAACTGTCTCAAGGCAAACAACATAAAGGCGCTTAGTACAAATGATACAAGGCCATCCTAAAAAATGACTTTACATATTTCTGCATTACAGACCACCTCTCTTAAATAAATACCGCAGTTTACTGACCCACCTGGAGGCAAACAGTGAAATTTGATTCAGTGTATTTCAGAGACCACCTATGCTGAATGCATGATATGTTCTATGCCCTCAGTAAGACCAGAGGTGGTACAACTGTGAAAGTTCTCCTCAGCACCAACAATGACAACAGGCACTGCCAACTCAGTGGCCATCTATGCCAATCCTACAATGGCCTCTGCAGTTATGAGAGAAGACATTGAAATAATTTACAGCTTGGACATACTCAAATACCATAATCTACCGAAACACAGCACCAACATTTATTGTGGCAGTCATGCAGAGTCTGACCGTGCAGTATGTTATTGAAGGCTGAAATAATCTCCCAGTGAAAAGCAGCAAATCAGAACAAGAGGGGAGCAGAGAGGGAGATGAATAGGAGGAACACAGAAATGAAAAAAATGCAAATGTCTGAATAAATTATTGCAGAAAAACAAGGAGGAAATGTCATACATTAATATCCATTCATTGGTAAATCTAATAAAAGCCAAGTTGTGTTAGATTCAGGCCTGTTCCAAGACTAGGTTCTAATGAAGAGTCACTAGATTTGAAATATTAACTCTGTTTTGGTCTCCCAAACGGCACGTGGAGTAGCAGCACAGTGTGTGGGTTCCTGCCTGGACCTCACCTCATCTGCTCTGTCCACTTTTATTTTTCTATTTTCCTTCACAACATTTTTTCCTACTTCAGTCTATTTACCTTCTATGGAGAGATTGAGCCAGCACGGAGGGACAGTGAAAGAGTGCAGGGAAAGCAAGAGAGTAAGGCCAACACAGGGGAGAGTGAGCCCAACATGGACGAGAGGTGGTCCAGTACAGGGGAGATCAAACCCAGTGCCAGGCAGCCTGAGTCTCCCAGCAACTGCAGTGGTGAGAACAGGCAGCCTGAGTCTCCAAGCAACTGCAGTGGTGAGAACAGGCAGCCTGAGTCTCCCAGCTTCTGCAGTTGTGAGAACAGGCAGCCTGAGTCTCCCAGCAACTGCAGCAGCGAGAACAGGCAGCCTGAGTCTCCCAGCAACTGCAGCAGTGGTGAGAACAGGCAGCTCAAGTCTTCCAGCAACTGCGGCACCAGTGAGAACAGGCAGCCTGAGTTACCGGGCCCAGATTGCGCCTGCGACAACAACAGGCGGCCTGAGTCTCCCAGCAACTGTGACAGCAGCAAGAACAGACAACCCGATGTCTCCTGACATCTATGGCAGCGTCGAGTGTGAGGTGATCAAGCCCAATATGGAGGAGATCGAGACCTTGTGGGGAGTGTGAGCACAGCATGGCTTAAAAAGCACTGCAATGCTGAAGTATTAACTTTATTTCTTTATCTTTCTGCTTTATACTAAGAAGGACTTTAATGTTGAACTTTGATCTATATTTCCTTATTTTTCTATTTTGTACCTAAGATCTTGTACCTCAGTACCTTTGTTTCTGAGATGGCATTGGGAATGGTGACATTATTCCCTTTCCCTGTACTCATGTATCCTTGTACTTGAGTACATGTGACAGTAAATCTAATTCTAATTCTAAGACTTGTTGAGTTTCTCCTGCACTTTCTGATCTTGTTTGTTACAGATCTCCAGCATCCGCAGTCTTTTGTTTTATTATCCAAGACTAGTTGTCTTTTTTTCTCTTTATTGTATAATGAAATAAAGGTTCCTATGAAATACAATCTTAGTAATAGGCAATTCTACCTAGTCCAACAGATTATGTGTGAAATTCCATCTGATTTATTTGAATTTGAAAACCGATCTTATAGAAAATATAGCAAAATGTTTTGCAATGAATACAGAACACCCTTTTAAACACAAACTGAAAACCCTTACTGGTTGGCCTCTGAAAATATGTAGTTGTTCAGATCTGGTTCCAAGTTCAGGAAACTTTGACCCGATCAGTGGCATTGACCTGAAAAAAAGCCTGAACTCTGAAAGGCTCACAGCTCCATGACCTGCAATTTAAAAAATTATTGCCAGTAGAGGAAAACAGGGTTGGTACATGCTCACCTCCGAAAAGAAACCAATATGCATAGTATTGAAAGAGTACTTTCGTTGCATAGGAACATTGTGCCAAGGCAGCAGCTGTTCAAATAATACACAGTAGTTGCCTTGGGGACATTGCATGCAAATGCCACCATAGTTCAGATTTTGCCTGCCTTTCAGTGAAGAGATTCTACAAGAGTGAAATCTTTGTCGACCAACAACTGCAGCGGATCATTATTAAAATTATTGGAAAAATTCTGATGAAATGTTTAATCAATGGCTTAGAAAAAGACTGAGACAACACTCCGCAGTGAGGCTTCCAAATAGCTTGTGTATCCCATAGGCTTCTATGGCACCTGTGTGTGGATCAAGTGTCGGTCGGCAGAGTTTCGAGATTCCTTGCCAAGGCAGTTCTCTGAGCGCACTCGTCATTCCTGCTATACCTGCTGACAGCTAACTGTACCAAAAGGTATCTGTTTCAGATCTTGTTTCCCTAGAGGATTTTACTTTAACCAGAAAACAATAACTCATAATGAACTTTGGCAGACCAATTCTCAAAATAAATTAACAATGAATTTTGCAGTACTGCATATAGAAATCTACTGATTTGACATACAACTAAGCACCAAGGGATATCTACATACAAATGCATACAAATAAGGAGACACAGAGACGAAACAGAGTGTTTTTCAGTTGTGATGTTGAGGCTATAGAGCTAGTGTACAGAAAGGTTTGCAGTCCGTTACAAGAATGAAATGGTCACTCACATCAAACTTTTCAGCCTCGTTTCTTAGATATTTAGAATTTAGATTCAGGTGTTGAGAATTTATCAAAGGGGTAGTAGATAAAGTAAAGGCCATGCTGCTGGGATTCCACCCCAAAAAGAATAAGTTAAAATCACAATATGGCAAATTGCATGTTAAATTTAATACATGTTGATTTGAAATTTAGATACAGAATTAATTAACATAAAGGCTTTTGGATTGTTGTAATTATGTAGTTGGTTTATTAATGCAGGGAAGGGAACTTGCCACATTATTTGGTCAAGCGCAAATGTGACTCCAGTCTACATTATGTAGGTTGCTCGTAGTACTCACATGGCAAGGAGGGCCAGGCATCAATATTGGTATTGTCACCCAAATTGCAAGAATAAGGCTTAAAGGGTTACTGTTAGGGTTTAAAGTATGTAACTATTTAAAAATATGTGGTCATAGAAGGCAGTCTTTCTGAAGGTTTTATGTAACAAAAGTTAAATACTCTTCTTTGGGGAAAGGAAACTCATCAAGAGAAACTAGAGTTTGTGGGTAAATGATGGAGTGCGCCAGCACCAAACATTATGTTTAATATAATGCAGTGCAAGTAATTTGATACTCTGGGCCCCCCTTCCCAGAGCTGTGCAGGATGTCTTCCATATCAGGCAGGACTTGGAAGAGGACTTTTAAGATACTTGCATATTACTATATGTTGCCAAGGTAAAAGTGTACAACACAGCCATATTCTAGATTATTGACCCAAGTATTCGAGTTGTAAACTGTTGTATGTGCTGCAAACACTATCAGCAAATGAAAATCTAATACTGTTGATTCTGAAAATCTGCAATAAAAGTAGAAAGAAGTTCAACAAATCCGGCAGCATTTGTGGAGAGAGAAAAACAGAGTTAACTTCTCAAATCTGACATATAACCCTTCTGAATTAAAAAATAATGTTCAATGGCTAAGATAGCATTTATTGCCCAGCCATAATTGCCCAGAGGGTATTTAAAAGTGAAGCACATTGCTGAGTCTGGAGTTACATGTAGGCCAGACTAAGTAAGGATTGCAGATGGTCAAATGGTGGCCATTAGACAAGTGTATTATTCTAATTTTTTATTGATTTTAAATTTCACCATCTACGATAGTGGGATTTGAATCCTTGCCCTCAGAACATGAATCTGGCCAAGTAGAACTAGTGGACTACTAATAATTTCTTCAAGATTTTCTGTTCCATAGCTGGATAGAAGAGTGACTTTTCTAAGTGTCAGTGATGTACAGCACGGAAACAGGCCCTTCGGTCCAACTTGTCTATGCAGTCTAGACATCCTAACCTAATCAGTCATATTTGCCAGCACTTGGCCCATATCCCTTCAAACCTTTCCTACTTATATAACTATCCAGATGCCTTTCAAATGTTGCAATTGTACCAGTCTCCACCACTTCCTCTGGCAGCCCATTCTACACACGCACAACCCTCTGCAGGAAAAGATTGCCCCGTAGGTCTCTTTTGTATCTTACCTCTCTCACTCTAAACCTATGTCCTCTAGTTCTGGACTCCACCACCCCAGGGAAAAGACCTTGTCTATTTATCCTATCTATGACCATTATGATTGTGTGAACCTCTAACGTCAACTCTCAGCCTCCGACGCTCCAGGGAAAACTACCACAGCCTATTCAACCTCTCCCTATAGCTCAAATCCTCTAACCCTGGCAACATCCTTGTCAATCTTTTCTGAACCCTTTCAAATTTCACAACATCCATCTTATAGGAGGGAGACCAGAACTACATGCAATATTCCAAAAGTGGCTTAACCAACATCCTGTACAGCTGCAACATGACCTCCCAACTCCTATACTCAATGCTCTGACCAATAAATGAAAGCACCTTCTTCACTATCCTATCTACCTGAGACTCTACTTTCAAGGAACTCTGATGTGCTATTTACACTTTTAGTAATTAGCATATCAGAGAATGAATCAGGACCCTATGGGAAGCATGGTCACTGAGATGACCATTATTTTGAAAGAAATGAATCAGTAATTTGGCAGACACTACCCAGCTACTCCAAGACTGACCATGAACTGTAACTTGCGGAACTGTAACTTGCCTACTTACGGAACATTTCAGAGAACACCTCTGGGACACCCGGACTAACCAACCTAATCACCCCGTGGCTCAACACTTCAACTCCCCATCCCACTCCACCAAGGACATGCAGGTCCTTGGACTCCTCCATCGCCAGACCATAGCAACACGACGGCTGGAGGAAGAGCGCCTCATCTTCCGCCTAGGAGCCCTCCAACCACAAGGGATGAACTCAGATTTCTCCAGTTTCCTCATTTCCCCTCCCCACAGCTTGTCTCAGTCAAACCTGAAGAAGGCTCAAGCCCGAAACGTCGATTCTCCTGCTCCTTGGATGCTGCCTGACCTGCTGCACGTTTCCAGCAACACATTTTCAGCCATGAACTGTAACTACTAACTGTTCATATCCTAATCAACCTATTAGAATTCAAGATGTCTCTGCACATGCACAGGAGGTAGTAACGAGCAAGGGTTAACAAGTAGTGATTCTTAGTCGCTCAATGTACATGGAAGACAGAAGACAAAAGGAGACCCTCAGTCAACAGAATAGAAGTTGTACCCAGTCAACCAGCATCACCACCTGATGTTGTGTGGTCGATCAATGGCAACCATTACTTTTCATTTTATACATAAGATAAACTTAACAAGTTTGGAAAACTGAAAACATTTGTAACTGGAATGGGTCTGGTAACTAAATCAGGACTAGTAAAGTTTGTGATAGTCTATAATAGTAATTGATGGAGGGAAAGGCAAAAGTTGAGCCAGAATCAAATTACTTAACTTAGTGTAGTCACTTCAACAAAGGTATTCAGTCAGCATAGCTACTGAGGTAAAGATGGAAATCAGTCTAAGAGGTTGAAGATTACTGTTGCAATGGGGTACTGATAAAGAAAGAAAAATGGTATACTGCCAAATGTACACACATTTATTACTCACTCATAGGACTTAGACCACGGCAGCATTTGACCATTCCTTGTTGCCTTTGAAAAGGTGAGCAACTTTCTTAAACAGCTGCATCCATGCGCTGTAGGCAGACCCACAATGCCATTCAGGAGGTAATTCCTGTATTTTAACCCAATGACTATAAAGGAGTGAAGATATATTTCCAAGTCAGGATGCTGACTCACTTGGAGGGAATCTTGTAGGTGGTGGGTTGCCATGTATCTGCTACTCTTGTCCTTCTAGATAGAAATGAAAATGGGTTTGGAAGATGATGTCCAAGCATCTCAGAGGTAGTATACACTGTTAGCACTGATCAGTGGAGGAGTGACAATGTTTGTCGATTTGGTGCCAACCAAGCAGAATGCCATCAATCCTCTGCCCCACACTGGGTCTAAGGACCTCTTTGGTAGAGAATAAAACAAATGAATCTTAATGAGAAGATGTATTTGTCTTAACAAGATGTAGTTCATTATGAGATAGTACTAGATAGAAGTTACATTGGCTAGATATACATAACAACTAAAACTATCAGGTTCTATTGTGATCTTGACTAGCTTGCTGTTTTCTCAACCCAAGACTATATGACATAAGTTTAGTGTATTCAACAATATTATTCCTTACAGAAACTTCACCTTACATAACGGTAACTCAAGTTTCCTGAAGAAGGGCTAATGCCCGAAACGTCGATTCTCCTGTTCCCTAGATGCTGCCTGACCTGCTGCACTTTTCCAGCAACACATTTCCATAACGGTAACTCATCCCTACCAACATTTAAGGCAACTTCAATGTTTAAACAATTAATTGCTTACTATGCATATTCATATTCCACAAAGATTACAGGCTGCAGTTTACATAGAAAGTCTTGACACATTATGTGATGCTAACTTTATTTAAAATAGCAATTATTCTGAAAATTACACACTTGTGTGTTTTATTGACAATCACTTTCACAGAGATTAGACAGCAACATGGGCATGGCTAACATTGTATTTTCTCCTTCAACTTGTAAAATCACACCATTCTTTGCACAAATGCAAGGGGCAAATCCAAATCAAGGAACTCCCAGGAAACGAAAGATGTTGCAACCTGGGAGTAACCGAACAATAATGATAACTTATAAAAAGGCAGTCACTAAAGTTGCTCATAATGGACTGACAGCTAAAGCTTTTCGAATTGAGGGCAACCTTTTGACCTGGTTAGAGAATTGGGTCAATGATAGTAAACAAACTGTAAAGTTAGCAGCCAGGCACCCTATTTGGTAGAATATGATCGGTCTTCCACAAGGATCTACGTTGAGGCCTCAGCTATTCACTGTATTATTTAACAACTTAAATGCCAGACAGGGTAAATGCAGGAAAGATGTTTTTTGATGACTGGAGAGTCCAGAACCAGGATCACAGTCAATGGATACAGTATAGGCAACTTAGGATTGAGATGATGTGGTGACCCTGTGGAATTCTCTGCTGCAGAAAGTGGCTGAAACCAAAATATTGAATGTATTGAAGAAGGAGTTAGGTATAGTTCTTAGGGCTAAAGGAATCAAAAGGTATGTGAGAAAAGTGGAATCAGGGTACTGAGTTGGATGATCAGCCATGATTGAATGGCTGAATAGGTCCAATTGCGAAATGACCTACTCCCATTCCTGTTTTCAACGATTCTATGTGGTGCTAAGATATCCAATTAAGTCATTTACACAAAGACGGAAACATTGCAAGTCTTGTAGACAGAAACACAAAACTATGAAGAGGTATTGATACATTGAGTGAATTAGCAGAACTGTGGTAAATGGATTTCTATGTAGGCAAGTGTACGTTTATTCACTTTGGACCAGAAAAGGATGGATAAAACTACTTTATACGCACTTTATAAGTGGGAAAAAGCTAGAAACTGTGGAGGTCCACAGAGACTTGAAAATCACTTCAGTAAGTCATTAAAATGACATTAAGCAGGTACAGAAACTAATCAAGAAGGCCAATGAAATGTTGGCTCGATATCCATAGGATAAAAATTTTGAAGGAGTAGAAAGGGCCAATGGGCTGAGAAGAGGCAGGTGGAGTTTAATTCAGACAAATACGAGGTGCTGCATTTTGGGAAAGCAAATTTTAGCAGGGCTTATACACTTAATGGTAAGGTCCTAGGGAGTGTTGCTGAACAGAGACCTTGTTGGTATGCTTTCTTCTATTGGTCAGAGTATTCAGTACAGGAGTTGGGAGATCATGTTACGGTTGTACAGGACATTGGTTAGGCCGCTGTTGGATTATTGCATGCAATTCTGGTCTCCTTCCTATTGGAAAGATGTTGTGAAACCTGAAAGGGTTCAGAAAAGATTTACAAGGATGTTGTCAGGGTTGGAGGATTTGAGCTATAGGGAGAGGCTGAACAGGCTGGGGCTGGTTTCCCTGGAGCTTTGGAGGCTGAGGGGTGACCTTATAGAGGTTTACAAAATTATGAGGGGCATGGATAGGATGAATAGGCAAAGCCTTTTCCCTTGGGATTGGGGAGTCCAGAACTAGAGGGCATAGGTTTAGGGTGAGAGGGGAAAGATATAAAAGAGACCTATGGGACAACTTTTCACACAGTACATGTATGGAATGAGCTGCCAGAGGAAGTGGTGGAGACTGGTACAATTGCAACATTTAAGAGGCATTTGGATGGGTATATGAATAGGAAGGGCTTGGAGGGATATGGGCCGGGTGCTGGCAGGTGGGACTAGATTGGGGTGGGATATCTGGTCAGCATGGACAGGTTGGACCGAATGGTCTGTTTCCGTGCTGTACTTCTCTATGACTCTATGAGTCTAAGTTATACTCCAGATATACAAAATTCTGCATAGCCTAGAGCATTGTGAATAGTTTCAGGGCATTGCCACTGGGAATGTAGTTACCTTGGAGAGAATGCAGTATGGGTTTATCCAAATAGTACCAAGAGGAAGGGTTAAATTATTCAGGAAAATTGCACAGGGTAGTATTACTTGAAATTAGAAAAGATCAAACATGATATTACCTAAGTTCCAGTAATTTCTGTGAAGATGCTGCCTCTGAAGTCAGCTCCCAGCAGAGCAAGATGCCAGTGCAACACCGGAAAAACAACAGGAAAAGGCCCTTGATTGCAGCCTTTATTGACTTTGAGTGCCTGCCTCACTGTTGAATTGGCTTCATGCAACAGCAATTATATCCAATCATTGTCAGGCAAAAAAAAAGAAGTTATTGTTATATCACATCCTCAGAAAGATGCCAATCAAATTATATATTTCTTTTCTCTATGAGTATTATAGACAAGGTGGATAATTGCTATTTCTGGTTTTATAAACTGACCTGTTCTCACAACTCATCCCAAACTAAGTTCCATGGACATTGTTAATGAACTTACTAAAAAAGGGAAAGCCCTCCATACAACAGGATGGTGTAAAGTTTGTATTTCTAATATTAATTTATAGAGGTGTCCTGCAGCCATGAAACATGCTGTAAAAGTACAAGCCTAGAATGCTTCATTTTCATCCATTCTCCTCACAGGTGCTAACTTGCTCATTGAGTTTCTTTTCATTCTTACATGGGATGTGGGCGTCACTAGCAAGGTTGGCATTTGGTTCCCATCCCTAATTGCCCTGGAACTGATTGACTTACTGGGCTGTTTCAAAGGGCAGTTAAGAGTTAACCACATTGCTGTGGGTCAGGAGTCACATGTAGGAAGTCTGGATAACAACAGTAGATTTCCATCTCTAAAGGATTTTAGTGAACCAGATGAGTTTTTATATGGGTACGTGGTCAGCATTAGACCAGATTATTTTATTGTTAATGACCTTTTTTTATTGGATTCAAACATCACTATCTCCCCTGAATGGTATTCGAGCCAGTGTCCCCTGAGTATTAGGCTCTTGCTCTGGATTACTAGCCCCTTCCTGCCTCCAATAATGCACTTCAAAAATTTCCTGCTTTGTTTCCATCATCTGAAGGTTTTTTTTTGCTCTTTTTGATTTACATTGTTTAAATCTACAGGTTACTTGTTTAATTCTGGTCTCCTTCCTATCAGAAAGATGTTGTGAAACTTGAAAGGGTTCAGAAAAGATTTACAAGGATGTTGCCAGGGTTGGAGGATCTGAGCTACAGGGAGAAGCTGAACAGGCTGGGGCTGTTTTGCCTGGAGCGTCGGAGGCTGAGGGTGACCTTATAGAGGTTTACAAAATTATGAGGGGCATGGATAGGATAAATAGACAAAGTCTTTTCCCTTGGGTCGTGGGCCGGGTTCTGACAGGTGGGACTAGATTGGGTTGGGATATCTGGTCGGCATGGATGGGTTGGACCGAAGGGTCTGTTTCCATGCTGTACATCTCTATGACTCTATGACTCTAAAAACAAATAAGTCATATTTACTTGGACATCGACTGAGGAGATGTTCAAATAGATTCTCAACTTGCTGACTATGGAAATCAATGGAAACCAAGTCACTCCTGTAACAGAGAGTTCAGCGCCAACATCAGCTTTAAAATTAGACAATACAGTTTAAATTTACCAGGGTATATGTTTTTTATTCATTCATGGGATGTGTCTGTGCTGATTAGGCCAGAGAGCAGTTAAGAGTCAATCATATTGCTGTGTGTATCTGGAGTCATATGTAGGCCAGATGTAAGGACACAGTTTCCTTACCTTAAGGGCATTAGTGAATCAGATGGACCTTTTTTTCTGACTATTGACAATGTTTTCATGGTCACTATTAGACTCTTAATTCAGAGTTTTGTTTAATTCAAATTCCACCATTTGCCATGGCACAATTCATTCCCTGGCTCTCTGGATTAACAATCTAGTGATAATACCTTGGGGCTGTCCAAATGTGACCTGTTGCTGAATACCTGCTGCTCCTCTGTTAGCACAGAATGGGAATTCAGAAGGCATTTCCCATAATTAAAAAGATTAGTCTTGATATTTTCATTAAGAAAAAAATCACATATCTTATCCTTAAGATGGTAAATTTGAAATATTTTAAGTAGCATTTGAATGCCTGGCTTGAGTTTTTTGTCATAGCAATAGTTAAGAGTGCCCAAACATACAGCACTAGTTGCAATAAGCATTCACTACTACAAAACAGTCCACTACATAACTCTCTAAAAATAGGTCCCTTTTTCTTTCTTATTTTTGTGCAAAATTGTGCATTTACAATTAACATAAATTAAATAATAATAATGATTAAAAGAAGGTTAAGATAAAAAATGTTCACAACGTTATCAGTGGAAATACAATTCATCATTGTCCTGGGAACCTCAGCAGAATTTGACTCAGACAAATAAAATAAAACAAAGCGCTGCAGATGCTGGAAATCTGAAACAAGAAACTCAGCAGGTGGAGCAGCATTTATGGAGAGAAAGCAGAGTTCATGTTTCAGGTCCAGTGACCATTCTTCAGAATCTTTCTATTTCACCCCTAAGTATTCTCAAAAGCTCTTCCCTATGAGCTCTCCACGTCAAGGAGTTCCAAATCTCACAACCCACTGACAGGAGAGATTCCTTAAATTGGCACTCCTTTATTCTGAGTTTATGCCCTTTGGTGTCAGAATATCCAGGGTAGGTGAGTCCAAAACTAGAGACTATAGCTGTAGGGTGAGAGGGGAAAGGGACCTGAGGGGCACCTTTCTCAAGCAGAAGGTGTATGGTTCGAGCTACAGCGGAGATGGTGGAAGCTAGTGCAATTACAACATTTAAAAATCATCTGGATGGGTATATGAAGAGAAGGGGTTTAGAGGGATTATTTTATAGATAGATTCTTGATCAGTAGGGGAGTCAAGGGTTATGGTGAAAGGGCAAGAAAGTGGATATGAGGAATGTCAGATCAATATGATCCTATTAAATATTCAAGCAGATTCAAGGGACCTATTAACCTGCTCCTATTACTAGTCCTTATGGTTTTATGGTGTTATTATCCCCACTACCTCAGGCCCTGTCATGAAATGGGTTGCTTTCAGCAAAGATAACCAATTTTCATCTACACATAGCCCCCATTATTGCCTATCTAGCTTTTCTTTTTTCCCTGGCTTATGATCAGCAGTCCCTTTATATACCGACCCTTTGTTCTCTCCCTCTTTCAGCTCCCTCTCTTTACCTTTCCACTCATTCCTTTTCCCCCTCAACATCCTGCCATCAACAAATATCCCACCTTTCCAAGATGCTTCTAGTTCTGAGAAAACGTCACTGGACTCAAATCGTTAGCTTTGTTTTCTCTCCACAGATCCTGCCTGACCTGCTGTGTTTTTCCAGCTATTTCTGTTTCTTTATTAACTTCAACTTTACATTCCTGTACATCCCTAATAATCTTTCATCCTTTCAGTAAACAAGAATCTATGTCTCTCCACCTTGGAAAATATTTAAAGAT
>NC_057714.1:41272847-41287400 GCF_004010195.1 Chiloscyllium plagiosum | reverse complement strand
TTGGAGGGAAGTAAGGGGGGGGGTGTGGGCGCAGGTTTTGCATTTCTTGTGGTTGCAGGGGAGGGGGCCGGGGGTGGAGGTTGGGTGGGTGGGGGGTGTGGACCTGACGAGCGAGTCAAGGAGGGGGTGGTCTTTTTGGAACGCTGATAGGGGAGGGGAGGGAAATATATCTCTGGTGGTGGGGGCAGTTGGAGGTGGCGGAAATGACGATGGATGCTACGATGTATTTAGAGGTTGGTGGGGTGGTAGGTGAGGACCAGTGGGGTTCTGTCCTGGTGGCGATTGGAGGGGGTGGGGCTCCAGGGCGGAGGAGCGGGAAATGGAGGAGATGCGGTGGAGAGCATCGCCGATCACGTCTGGAGGGAAATTGCGGACGCCCACAGCTATCTCGACTACACCTCCTCCCACCCTGCCCCCTGTAAAAACACCATCCCATATTCCCGATTCCTTTGTCTCTGCCCCATCTGCTCCCAGGAGGACCAGTTCCAATACCGAACAACCCAGATGGCCTCCTTCTTCAAGGACCGCAATTTCCCCCAAGACATGATTGGCAATGCTCTCCATTGCATCTCCTCCACTTCACGCTCCTCTGCCATGGAGCCCCGCCCCTCCAATCGCCACCAGGACAGAACCCCACTGGTCCTCACCTACCACCCCACCAACCTCCATATACATCATATCATCCATCGTCATTTCCGCCACCTCCAAATGGATCCCACCACCAGGGATATATTTCCCTCCCCTCCCCTATCAGCGTTCTGAAAAGACCACTCCCTCCGTGACTCCCTCATCAGGTCCACAGCCCCCACCAACCCAACCTCCACTCCCGGTGCCTTCCCCTGCAACCGCAAGAAATGCAAACCTTGCGCCCACACCTCCCCCCTTACTTCCATAGGATCCTTCCATATCCACCACAAATTCAGCTGCACCTCCACACACATCATTTACTGCATCCGCTGCACCCAATGTGGCCTCCTCTATATTGGGGAGACAGGCTGCCTACTTGCGGAACGTTTCAGAGAACACCTCTGGGACACTCAGACCAACCAACCCAATCACCCCGTGGCTCAACACTTCAACTCCCCCTCCCACTTCACCAAGGACATGCAGGTCCTTGGACTCCTCCATCGCCAGACCATAGCAACACGACAACTGGAGGAAAAGTGCCTCATCTTCCGCCTAGGAACCCTCCAACCACAAGGGATGAACTCAGACTTCTCCAGTTTTCTCATTTCCCCTCCCTCCACCTTGTCTCAGTCCCAACCCTCGAACTCAGCACCACCTTTCTAACCTGCAATCTTCTTCCTGACCTCTCCGCCCCCACCCCCACTCCGGCCTATCACCCTCACCTTAACCTCCTTCCACCTATCGCATTTCCAACGCCCCTCCCCCAAGTCCCTCCTCCCTACCTTTTATCTCAGCCTGCGTGGCACCCTTTCCTCATTCCTGAAGAAGGGCTCATGCCCGGAACATCGATTCTCCTGTTCCTTGGATGCTGCCTGATCTGCTGCGCTTTTCCAGCAATAACACAATTTCAGCTTAGATGGATATGGGCCAAATGCTGGCAAATGGAGCTAGATTAATTTAGGATATCTGGTTGGCATAGATGAATTGGACTGAAGGGTCTGTTTTTATGCTGTACATCCCTATGACTCTATGACTGTAAGTAGTTAAGATGATAGAGCATTGAAGGGAAAAGACTAATCCGAGAGGTTGGGTCATCAATCAGCAGCATCCTGGCTACTGTTATGGACCACACTAAACCCCATCAAAATATGTTAAGATAGTCTCAATCCTTTTTTTTCTTATTTTAAAGGTAAGTATAAGATATTGCATTCCAGATGCAATTTGATTTGACAAACTAATCAACTTTAAGCAAAACATATGTTGCAGCAGTTACAGTCAAAAAGCTAGTCAATGGAATATAGCACAGGAATCATCTTTGCAGACTTTTACGAATATTTATTTACAGGATTCCACATTATGAACATGTACCTTCTCATCCAACAATTATGGTTTCAGTTTGTACCTTTCTGTGGGCATGAATTCCCAGTTAACGTCTACCTCCTACATGAAATTAAAAACAAATAGTATAAAGTTAACTCTTGCCAATGCCTGTTTGCTCACAATACTTACTAAATATGTAACTTGTGCTGTCTAAAACGTAATAGTGGTGGGCACAATAGGACACCAGCACTTGCATGTGCCCTTTCGAGACAAACATCAAACTGCCTTCAAAATAAATGAGTATTCTTTTATCATCAATGGGTGAAAAAACCCCAAAGCTCTCTTGCTCACAGCATGATGGGAGCTCCTTAACCACACAAAATGCAGCATTTCAAAAAGATGACTCATCATTACCTCAACTTTATGCTTAATTGAAAGAAGTTCCAATTTGAACCACAAATTGGTCAATTGTTAACACTGTACCTGAACCTCCTGAGTTCATCCTGATCCCAAACAATCCAACAGAGGTCCATTCGATGGAAATGGCAATATTTTATGCAATTGGCTATAGTCACATCTGAGTTTAGATTAGATTAGATTAGATTAGATTAGATTAGATTAGATTAGATTAGATTAGATTAGAGTGTGGAAACAGGCCCTTTGGCCCAACAAGTCCACACCGACCCGCCGAAGCGCAACCCACCCATACCCCTACATTTACCCCTTACCTAACACTACGGGCAATTTAGAATGGCCATTTCACCTGGCCTGCACATCTTTGGACTGTGGGAGGAAACCGGAGCACCCGGAGGAAACCCACGCAGACACGGGGAGAACTACCTTTCAACAGAAGCTCAAATTCCAGTACATCAGAGAAAATATAGTGTGCAATCTAGAAGAGTGGGATAAATCCTTAACTTTGTGCAGTAGTATAAAGTGAGTCAGCATGTTGTTTTACATCACTTCTGATTATTTTACTGACGTCAATGGAAATAAATTGTCGATTTGTTCTCATCCATTTTACACTATCACACAAAGTCAATATCTGCCCTATGTTACTTTAATACAAATAAACTTGTCATAGAATAGGCAATATTTTTTATCATTTAGATTGTGTCAATCCATGGGAACATGTTTTTACATGTTTAAACCTGCAAGAGAGAACCCAGCAACATTTTAGTAAAAAATCAATTAGAACCAGCTGGTCCCAGATAACATTGCAAACAATAGATTCTGAGTCACCTAATGATCCATTTCTTTATGTTTTGTTTAGTTTGTGTCCACAGTTTATTCTGTGTTGAAAAGAAAAATTCATCCTGAAGCAGAGGAGTGTGTTCTCACACTAATGTTTAACTTAGGGGAGGGAAATCTTTTTATGCTGGGGGTCAGTGACACAAAGATAAAATCAAACATGGAATTAAAAGCATCTTAATTTAGTTTTTAAGAGAGAAAGCTAAAACAGTTACCTCATTTGCTGTTTTATTGCAATGGCTGAAGTTGCTTTGAATTCTAACATCTGCAGCAATAAAGATGTTCCAATTACTGTCCCATATTCACACCTGCTAATGTGGAGCGCAGACAGTTCTTTGCAGAGGAAGTTTTCCAAAGAATTGTTCTTAGCCGAATGAACAACAATGCAATCCTTGGCATGTGTCACCTCGAGTTTGGAAAGTTCGGTGGCACTTACACATGGAGTCTGTAAAATTCCAACTGAGGCAGTTTACTGTATTTAGCCTTCAGTTCACTGTTGCTTTGCTATTCCATCACTTCAAGTTGAAGGCCTTTGGGTATTTCAGCAGCTTCGATACTGAATGATGTGGCAAAAAATACGTAATTCCAGTTCATTCACTTTTCAGTCAACATTTCTGCAGTAAATTTTCACACACCCTCGCATATACTACTCTGTTTGTCCAGGTTTTTATCCCTGAGGGCTGGGGAAATGCACTGTGTTGCCCATTTCCAGCTGCATTTTCCATGGCTTGAATTTGGCTTCAAATGATTTCACATTTGAATGAAGGGAAGGAAGAAGCTGGTTAGGCTCTTGCAATTTGAGCTGAGACAGGTACTGCATAATGTCAACTATGAATGCCAAGTGACACAGCCACTTGTGCTAATTCAGCTCAGCCACAGGTTTTCCTGAGTCTCCATGAAAATATTTACTCTGCTTTTCAGTTTATAAAACCACATCAGCATATTAGCCTGGCTGAGCCATCTCATTCCACAATAGCAAATGCAACTACCTGAGTCAATGTCTTTCAGTAACTCTAAACTGGCAGCTATTCAAAGTTTTTCATAAAATTTCATGCTTGGTGCCACTTTCAACCTTACATTACTCAGTTAGGGCTGAGCAGGAATTGTGCACAAAGATTCTCCTGAATGAAACAGTTGGATGCAATCAACTCACTCGTATCAAAGTTGAGGCAATACAGTTAAGTCTTGACCAGAACAAGAGAGATCAAACATGGCTGGAACACATCACTAGTAAAACCACTTAATTTTTCAAATGTTAACAAAAGCCCATGCACTGCTGGTGTAACTCTCTCAGAAATTATCTTCCCCTTTGTTGACGTCAAGCATTGCTGCCAAAGACAGCAAATGCTCTCTAACCTCAAAATCTACTGTGGTGGCACATAGAAAAATCACCAGTTGGCCTGGACCTGTAGCCCTCAATTAATATGGTTTTGATGAATGGCATTTTGCCATAACATGGTTTTTACTTTACAACTCATCATTTCAATAACACACACCTGGTTCACGATAATGCTGCCCATCCCTGACTCCAGCAGTGTGAAGAAATAACTGGGCAAGTTCTTGTTCAGCTTGTTTCAGCCATTGCCTGCCTCAATTAAGGCTAGATATGTTTTTAAAGCCTGCCCCAAGGACATTTGAGCTCCCAGTTCCAAAACAGCAGAAGTACAGCCCGAAGATCCTCAAACTTCAACTTCCAGGCTGCAGAGGAGTCAGATGAAGATTCGCAACCTTTCATCTCCAGAGCAGCAATCTTGTACATGAGGCAAGAACATGAACAGATATCCTTTTTGCACATTTTCATTTGTATTTTAATGCCTTATATTAAGTTTGTGTTTGTATTCTGTACTTGTTCGATGTTCTGGGAGAATAAGCTGAACACTTACATGGGTTTCGACAGGAATAAGTATTTTGAATAACAGTTTTGCTTAAAACAGGGATTTTCAGGATGACCTCATAGAGGTCTATAAAATCATGAGGGGCATGGATAGGATAAATAGACAATGTATTTTCCCTGGGGTGGGTGAGTCCAGAACTAGAGAGCATAGGTTTAGAGTGAAAGGGGAAAGATATAAAAGGGAACTAAGGGGCAATGTTTTCACACAGAGGGCGTTGTGTGTATGGAAGTGGTGGAGGCTGGTACAATTACAGCATTTAAAAGGTATCTAGTTGGGTATATGAATAGGAAAGGTTTTGAGGGATATGGGCCAAGAGTTGTCAAATGGGACAAGATTAGGTTAGGATATCTGGTCAGGATAGACAAGCTGCACTGAAGGGTCTGTTTCTGTGCTGTACATCTCTATGGCTCTATGATTTGCTAATCTTGCAATGTCTGTTATGTCATTAATAGTCAGAAAGTAGAACTCAATATTAGTTGTAGTGTTTTCTAAAGTCTTTTCAATGTCCTGAGCCATATTATTACTCTGAAATGACATGGTCCTGTGAGACAAGCTCACTCACTGAAATGCACATTTCTCTGAAGCCAATAAAGATGCACTCACAATAATGCATACCTCTCCAAATTCTGCCCCTGAATGAGGCCTAAACTTTATTGCAATGTGTTCACTCACCACAAAACTGGCCAGGGTAACACTGTCCATCTACTTTTCTTGGTTTTGTGAAATTTCTTTGATGTATGTGAAATTCTTTCTTAGTGTTCAAACCTTACCCACAAGCACCTATTCTTAACATTTTTCAAACTTGACGTGCTTTGTGTTATGACATCAGTCCACATTGATTGCTTTCATGACAGAAACTGCTTCTCCACAAATTAGACACACAGCCAATTTAATCAATTTAATCTCCATGAGGAATAGCAGTTTGTCCACTTTTCATTAAAAACACAGCATTTCACATCCACTTTTCTCCTTTTGTTTACAATTGTCATTTTTGTGGTTGGCCTCACACAGATCTCTTTTGGTGCTTTTTTTTGCTGGTGATGCAAAAACCAGGAAAATTGTGCAGTAGATTTCTCCATAATGCATGTGTAAGCTAAATATCAGTTTTTGATTCTTTGCCCTAATGTCTTTTGTACTCTCTACAAATACCCTTCTCAAAGAAGAGACATTTTCAACCTTCCTGTTCTGTGCTCCAAAACCTACTCATTCCAAACAAAACGGACTGAAAACTCATAAGCCAAGATGTTAAATCTGAATAAACCCTGTTAAAAATGAAGGAACTAATTACAATGGTAATGTTTATATTTTAGAACTGTCAGTGTTTGGATACTCAGGTACAGTGTGCTTTCTGCTCATATGGGACAGTTTGAACTAAAATTGGCCCTCTGTGAAATCAGGAGTGAAAGCAAATTAACAGAATGAGACCATTCAGCATAACATGCCTGTACTGACTTTCTGAATGAGCAATCCAGTTGGTGCTGTTCTCATGCCTTCTCCCCATAGCACTGCCTATTCTTACTTTTCAGATAACTCTCTAATTCTCTTCCAATGCTCTCAAGCATAACATTCCACACCTTAAACACTTGAAAAAGATTTTCCTCATGCCACTTTTCCTTCTTTTACCAATTATTTTAAGTCCTTGCCCTCTATTTCAATCCTTTTGTGGGTTGCAACAGTGTCTGCCGACCAATCTGTCCAGGCCTTTGATCATTTTGACTATATCTAACAATATCCTCTCAGTCTAATTCTCCAACGTGTGATTTTGATTTTTTTTCAGCAAAATGTCATTTTCAAGCACCTTTCAAATTTGACATTTTTGTAATGATTATGGCACACAAATGACACATTTACCTGCTAATATGTTGATTTCACAGAAATTGAATATTGATTAATTTCCACTACATCTACAATTGCAAAAATGACAGTAACCTTTTTGAAAGAACAATTACACGCAATTATACCAAACGGTGACAGCCTAGCCGTAAGTTTTAAGACAGATTTCTTTGTGTTTAAGGATGTAAAGTAGCTTTCTGCAATAATCCACAAAGTCAAGTCTCGAATATTTTAAGTTGGGCCTTGCCTCAGCAATTCACTGCAGTTTCACAGTGAGGTTGGTGCCCAGTTTATATTTTTGAATGTACAATCCAGATATTCCTAAAATAAAAACTGGATGCCAAATATTTGGTTTTTAGAACCAAATCAATTTTGAAATTATTTTTATAGGGTGTATATTGTGTGGAAGAGCTAAAACATTCTTGAGACCTGCAGAGAGCTTTCGTGGGCAACAAATCAAGCATTGAGCTGAATGTAGCTATCACACCTGCTGCAGTTGCGTGTAACCTGTAAATCTGTAAATTATGCATGTACTCTGTATCTGTATATGTAGCTTTGCCTTGTGTCTTGTGCTTTCTGTGCTAATTTGGAAGCCTGAGACTTTATTAATAAACATGTAAGGAAGGAATGCCTGACTGTATGACGAAGAATTTGTCATATTTCAACCACAGCTCAGTTGGGAACATTATATCTGAGTGTTTGAGCTCAAGTCAAACTCCAGAGACTCAAGGCTGACACTTCAGTGGAATGCTGAAGCAGTGATGCAATATTGGAGGTGTTGCAATTCATGAAAGGCTTTATATATCCTCTCAAAAAGCACACAAATACATCTTATGGCACTGTTTAGAAGAAGAGCTGGGAAGTTATCCTTGGTGTTCTGATCACTATTTATCACAGAATCAACATGAAAAAAACCAAAAATGCAGTCATTATCACATTGTTGTCTGTGGGAATTTGCTGCGTACAAATTGCCTACCACATTTCCTACTCTGTTGGACGCTTCAAAATTACTTCATTGGCTAGAAAGAATTTTGAGACACTCAATGGTCAGGAGAAGTGTGATATCAATACAAGTCTCCGTTTTAGGGATAGAGCACAAATTGTCCAATACTATAGGTTGTCAGAAATGAAAGGCTGCGCGATTCAACATGAGGTGCAAGGTGTCAAGACTGTTAAAAATATTGAGCATGCTCATGAATTAGGAGCAAAGCAGAATTTGTTGGAAATGCTCAGCAAGTCAAGCAACATCTATGGAGAAAAACAGTAGATGTACCATTTTGATGATCCTGATAATTTGAAGAAAGATAGAAATGTAAAATGTTTTCAATAGCAATTGGGAGGGGGAAGGAGGAGAAAGAATAAAGGCAAGGTCTGTGATAGGGTGGAAGGTAGAGAAGATAAAATGACAAAAATATTTCATGGTACAAAAGCCAAAGGGAGTGGCCATGGATACAGTCAAGAAACAAAATGGATGTGTTGCATCCTAGGATATTGAAGGAAGCAGTTACAGAGATAACAGATGCACTGGTAGTAATCATTCAAGAATCCTTAGGTTCTGGAAATATCCCAAAGGATTGTAAAGATACCAATGTAATACCTTTGTTCAAAAAGGGAAGGAGGGAATAAAACAGATAAATATAGACCAATTCGCTTAATATCTACCTTGAAAAGATATTAGAGTCTATTATAAAGGATGGATTAGCAGAACATACAGGATATAATCAACCAGAGTCAGCATAGTTTCATAAAGGAGAAATCATGTCTGTCAAATTTATTAGAATTCTTTGAAGAGGTAACAAGCAAGATATATAAAGAAGAACTTATAGATGTAACATGTTTGCATTTCAAGAAGGTTTTTGAGAAGGTATTGCACATTAGGCTACTTAATAAGACAAGAGACCATTGTGTTGATGGTAATATCTTAGCATGGATAAAGATTGGCTAACCGATATGGAAGGCATGTTCAGCATGGCAACCTGTACCAGAGTGTGCCAAAGGGATCAATGCGAGGGCCATAATTATTCATAATATAATGAGGAAAGTGAATTACGAACACCAGGTTTGCGGTCGCCTCAGGAAAAGGTGGGAGGGCAGGTGGTGAGGGTAACCTCAACAAGATTGCATAGGGATACAGATAGGTTAAATGAGTGAGTAAAAACTTGGCAGATGCAATATAATGTGGTAAAATGTGATGTTATGTAGTTGGCAGGAGGAATAGTGGAGCTCAATGTTATTATAACAGAGTAACACTACAGAAAGCTGCAGTACTGAGGGATTTGGAATTTTTTGTCTATAATCACAAAAAGCTGATATCCACATTCAGCGGGTATTTGGGAAGGCAATATTGGCCTTTTATTTCTTAGGGTCCTGACAGGATGGGTGCTGAGATGGTTGTTTTTCCATGTCGGAGAGACGAGAACCAGGGGACACAATCTCAGTAAGGGATCACTCATTGAAGACAAAAAGGAGAAGGAATTTCTCTCAGAGAATAGCTAAATTATGGAGTTCTTTTCTGCAGAGGGCTTTTGGGGCTGAGTCAGTAACTATTTTCAAAGTTAAATAGACATTTCTTATTGAAATATATTTTCATTGAAAATTTTTTTTAATATTACAAGAAATACAAAACAATACAATTCAAAACAATACAACGAAAGAACACCAAAAAAGTAAAAAAAAACCCAAACCGTCCTCATGAACAAATATATAAATATATATATAGAAATATATATATTTAAAAAAGCCCCAACTACCTATTTAACTAAATAAATAATAACCAACAAGAAACTAATAAGTAGTAATAATTCAGCCCAGCCAAACAAACCACCCATACGGTTACAGTTCCGCCTCTCTGGATATTGGACTCATCAAGCACAATCAATACGGCTATATAAAAGCCCTTGTTAGTGTGGCAGACAAATCTGTGTCCAGATTGTCCAAAAAGGGCTGCTATGTCTTATAGAAATTCTCAATTTTGTGTTGTACCATATTTGTGAGAAAATCCAAGGAGATATTCTCCATAACAACCTTCCGCCAACCTGACAGGCCAGAGGATTTTCAGATACCCAAACTAACAAGATATTCCTCCTTGCAAAAAAAGTGAGGATGTTTGAAAAGTTTTTTTTTGAAGTGCATCTACAGGAAATACGCTGGGCAGGCCAAGACGCTGGGCTGGGTGGTCCTTCTCCACCCTTACACTTAAATCCCCTCCATTGCAGCCGCCACAGTGCTCCAGTATGTTTGAAGCATATCACAGGACCAGAGGCAATGGGTAACAGTGCCCGTACCAACCCTGCACTTGTGGCATGTTGAAGATACCCCGGGTTTAAATTTTGATAAACGATCCAGATCCAAGTGGACCCTGTGGAGAATCTTCAACTGTAAAGCATGGATCCTATTGCAAATTGATACCTTTCTTACATTTTCCCAAATATCTTCCCATGCCTCTGAGGAGACCTCAACACCTAGCTCTCTCTCCCACACCCTGCACAGTTGATCGAACTCATCTGAAGGGGCACCCCCTCAATTGATGATATAATGTGCTTATAGAAAGTATACTCTTAGCACTGAGCATCTTCCTCTCTATGTCGGATTTGTAAGGATCAGTCAAAAGTGTAGTCTTTTTTTGAATAAAATCCCTAACTTGAAAAAAATGAAAGAGGTCCCTGCTAGATAGCTCGTATTTCCATGCTAACTGATCAAAGGACATCATTGTGTCTCCCTCAAATAAATCACCCATGCAAGACACACCTCTAGCTGCCCAACATTTGAATCCTGAATCCATCATCCCCGGTTGAAAACCCACCATACCCACTATAGGTGTAATAGAAGATGTTTTGCCAATATTGCCTTGCCTCTGCCGAATTGCCCTCCATGCTTTAAGATTATTGATAACTATTGGGTTATGGCAATATTCCCTAACTGTCCTCATTTTGTCCAAAAATGGCAAGCTAATAAGGGGACACCCTGCCTGGGAACTTTCAATATCTAACCATATTGAAAGATGGTCCCCACAAGCCCAGTCACTCACATAAGATAAAAGCGAGCTTAGTTGATAGTTTTTAATGTCTGGGAGCTCCACTCACCCCAATCTGTGAGGCAATTACAGTTTAGTTAATTTAAAAAGGGGCGGCTTACAATGCCAAATAAAAGAGCTGAACCAGCCATTCAGTCTCCTGAATGTTGTTTGTTTTTCGAAAATCAGGGGGAGCATTTGTATAGGGTACAACAAATGGGGGAGAATATTCATCTTAATAAGTGCTATCCAACCTAACCATGGACTGGAAGCACCTCCCATCTTTGAAAGTCTTGTTTGATTTTTGTCGAATAATTGAACAAATTTAGCTTTGAACAACTGATCCAGAACTGGAGTAATGAATACGCCCAAATACACAAAACCTCCCTGTGACCACTTAAATAGGAATCGATATTCACCCTCAAGACCTAACACCTTCGTAAGACAATCCATAGAAATAGCTTCTGATTTGCAAAACTAATCTTGTACCCCGAAAAGGTGCCAAATGCACTGATGCATTGAATCAGATGAGGCACTGAAACTGCTGGATTTGACAAAAAAAAGGGCATTGTCCGTGTACAACGTAATCTTATGTAATTTTGATCCCACTCCTAAACCCGATATATTAGGATCCCTACAAATGGCCTCTACCAATGGTTCAATCACCAGCATAAAAAGCAGTGGTGAAAGGGGACAGCCCTGCCAGCTGCCCCTAAAAATTCTAAAATTACTTGATCGTACCCCATTGGTGATGACTGCAGCAAGAGGGTCACTGTGGAGAACCTTTACCCATCTTAAAAAGGCTTCACCCAAGCCAAGCCGCTCCAGACTATAAAAAAGGTACGGCCACTCAATTCGGTCAAATACCTTCTCTGCATCTAGCGAAATCACCAATCCCTATATTGACTGTTGTTGACACACTTGAATTACATTAAGCAGCCTCCTAACATTATTAGAGGATCTGCAGCCCTTTATGAAACCTGTCTGATCCTCTTTAACAATAGAAGATAACACAGTCTCCAGCCTTAACACAAAAGTCTTGGAGAGGATCTTAAAGTCCACAGTTAAGTGTGAAATTGGCCTCTACAAAGCACAGTACTCTGGGACCTGCCCTTTTTTAAGAATAAGCGAAATATTGGTCTATTTCAGAGATGACGGGAGACAATCATGGCTGTGCGACTAATTGAACATATTGAGCATCGGGCATGACAGTATGTTTATAAATTCCTTATAGAAGTCACTGGGAAGTACGTCAGGACCTGCGCCTTTCCATTCTGAAGCTGCTTCACAGCCTCCTGCACCCCTTGCTCTGATAAGGAGGCATTGAGAGAAGACTTTTGTTCAGGGGTCATGCCCAGGAGCTCCAGATCCTTGAAAAAGGACTCCATTTTGGCCCACACCTCCTCACAACTCTCAGACTGGTATAACTTAGAGTAAAATCTCTGAAATGCCACATTGATCTTTTTGGAGTCACATGTTAGATTCCCAGACCCTTCCCTAACCACCATAATGGCTTGAGGGGCGTTCCTTATCCTGTCGAGATATGCTAAATATTTGCCTGGCCTGTTGCCATGCTCATATAACCTTTGTTTTACAAAAGTAAGCTCCTTCTTTGCTGTCTGCATGAGCATGGAATTCAATGCAGACCACAGCGCCATAATCGTCTGTAGCTTGGCCAACGAGAGCCTGTCAAAGTAAGCCTTCTTGGCTGCCTTCAACCATGCTTTAAGGAGACATTGCTGCTCACCCTTCTGCCGCTTCCTATTGGCAGACTAGGAGATAACTGACCCCCTGGCATAGGTTTTGGCAGTTTTCCAAAGGACTGGCAAGCTACTAACTGAGCCTGAATTAATGTCTGGGAACGCCCTAAATTCCTTAGAGAAGTGCTCCACAAACTTATTATCCTTGAGGATAAAGGGATCCATTCACCAGTGCATCGGACCCACTGTAACATCCTTACTGGAGCATGATCGGAGATGGTAATATTGCCACTCGTACAAGATGCCACCAAGTACAGGATTGCCATGGGGGTCAGAAAAAAATCAATCCTGGTGTGACATCTGTGTGGATTGGAAAAAAATGTTAAATCCCTGCCTGTAGGATGGAGGTGCCTCCAGACATTCACCAAGCCTAACTCCCCACACAGACCCCATCAATTGTTTAGTTTGTATAGAAGGTATCGGTGGGGGGCCAATGGGCAATCTGTCCATGGTGGGATCCATGAAACAGTTAAAATCTCTCCTTATCATGATATACGGGGTCTTGAGACTGATCGGTTTAGAAAATACATCTACCAGAAATTTGAGGGAATGGGCCGGAGGGCAATAAACATTTAAAACACCATATTCTTCCCCATTTATCAGGGCTTTGTGGATTACAAACCTCTATGTGTGTCTTTAACACACTCTAGTAACCTAAATGGGAGATTCCTCCTAACCAATATAGCCACTCCCCTACTTCTGGTATTAAAAGATGAAAAGTAAAAGTCATTCAAAACCATTCTGCTGTAGATACAAATGCACCGTATCATCCAACTGTGTCTCTTGTAACAAAGCAATATCCATCTTCTCCTTTCTAAGACTTGAAAGTACCTTCTTCGTCTTAATGAATCTACAGGAAGGATAGAAAGGGAGGCAAGAGAAGAGGGGGAGTGGCAGTTTTGATAAAGGATACCATTACAGCTGTGCTGAGGGAGGATATTCCTGGAAAAACATCCAGGGAAGTTATTTGGGTGGAACTAAGAAATAAGAAAGGGATGACCTACTCTTGGGAAATAAGGCAGAGCAGGTGACTGAGGTGTCAGTGGGGGAGCACTTTGGGGCCAGTGACCATAATTCCATTAGATTTAAAATAGTGATGAAAAAGGATAGGCCAGATCTAAAAGTTGAAGTTCTAAATTGAAGAAAGGTTAATTTTGATGGTATTAGGCAAGAACTTTCAAAAGCTGATTGGGGGCAGATGTTCGCAGGTAAGGGGATGGCTAGAAAATGGAAAGCCTTCAGGAATGAGATACTTGGAATCCAGAGAAAGTATATTCCTGTTAGGGTGAAAGGAAAGGCTGGTAAGTACAGGGAATGCTGGATGACTAAAGAAATTGAGGGTTTAGTTAAGAAAAAGAAAGAAGCATATGTAAGGTATAGACAGGATAGATCGAGTGAATCCTTATAAAGGCAGTAGGAGTATACTTAAGAGGGAAATCAGAAGGGCAAAAAGGGGACATGAGATAGCTTTGGCAAATAGAATTAAGGAGAATCCAAAGGGTTTTTACAAATACATTAAGGACAAAAGGGTAACAAGGGAGAGAATAGGGCCCCTCAGGGATCAGCAAGGCGGCCTTTGTATGGAGCCGCAGAAAATGGGGGAGATGCTAAACGAGTATTTTGCATTAGTGTTTATTGTGGAAAAGGATATGGAAGACATGGACTGTAGGGAAATAGATGGTAACATCTTGCAAAATGTCCAGATTACAGAGGAGAAAGTGCTGGATGTCCTGAAATGCATAAAGGTGGATAAATCACCAGGACCTGATCAGGTGTACCCTAGAACTCTGTGGGAAGCTAGAGAAGTGATTGCTGGGCCTCTTGCTGAGATATTTGTATCATCGATAGTCACAGG
>NC_057714.1:41267136-41271345 GCF_004010195.1 Chiloscyllium plagiosum | reverse complement strand
TGCCAGAGGAAGTGGTGGAGGCTGGTACAATTGCAACATTTAAAAGGCATTTGGATGGGTATATGAATAGGAAGGGTTTGGTGGGATATGGGTCAGGTGCTAGCAGGTGGGACCAGATTGGGTTGGGATATCTGGTCGGCATGGACAGGTTGAACCGAAGGGTCTGTTTCCGTGCTGTACATCTCTATGACTCTATGAGTCTATGACTCTATGACTCCCCTTGATATTTCAGGTACACCATTTAATTAAGTGATTAGCCATAGCTTTCTGCAGTAAAATCTAAAGTCCAGAGAGGAGGAACTCGAACCACAAATCACCGAGCCTTAGTGTCCCAAGATCCATCGAACAGAAAAACTGCATAAACTAAAACCACTACAGTTAACAAACCTACAAAGCTATCCAAGATTAGATACAACAAAAACCGAAAAGCAAACCAACATATCAAGCGCCAACGGTGCTGAATAGGGGAACTCATCTGCTGCCCAAAGGGGGCAACTACCCATCCCAAACCCCAATTTCCCATCCCGCTGCCAAGAATGCAGCCTGGACATTTAAATATCTGAACCCGGTACAAACTGTCCATAAGTAGGCATCTAGCCATCCCAACCATCTTCCCTCCTCCTAGCTATAGCTGCACTGCAATCACAAGCAGACAAAAAAAATTACATCATGAAATAGCAATCTGAATAAAGACATTTTGAAAAAAAGGATAAATACCCCACCCATCCTTTGGTATAATTTAGAAATTGGAAGTGCACATCTCAACCGCTGCTGAATATAGTTTAAACCAGATTATTGCAAATAAAAAAAGGAAAAGAAAACCCCAACTGGACTTCCAGAAAAACAAAGACATACCCAAACAACACCACTATTTGTACAAATTAATTTGTTCGAATTAAGTCAATTTGTCCACAAGGTCTCTTTCCTTCTCCGACGTGTCAAAGCGATGTACAGATCCATCAAAAGTGTTCCGAAGCACCGCTGGATACCTCAGGGAGTACTGGATCCTGAGCTCCCTCAGTCTTTTCTTGATGCCATCATAGGATTTTCTTTTCTGGATCACTGCCGCTGGAAGAACATGATCTTAAGAGCCCTCGTAAATTAGGACCGGTCTCTGCCCTTTCCCGATGAAGGGCTCCTGCCTGAAACGTCGATTTTCCTGCTCCTCGGATGCTGCCTGACCTGCTGTGCTTTTCCAGCACCACTCTAATCTTGACTCTAACCTCCAGTGTCTGCAGTCCTCACTTTCGCTCAGTCTCTAGTCTCCCCAGTGTACAGCAGATGACAGCACTCATTGGAAATCCACACAGACAAGTGGACAACTTGCAAACTCCACACGCACTGTCACCCAGGGCTGGAATCGAACCCAGGTCACTGGTGCAGTGAGGCAGCCGTGCTAACCACTGGGTCACCCCTCAAAGCGCTGTATGGTACCATTCCAATATGACTACTCAACATGAACGCATGAATTTATTTTTACATGAACATATTCAATTAACACCATATCCTTCAATGAAAAATTGCAGAAGTGGCAGTAGTTAACAGGGAATTGGTTCCAATTTCTTGATCTTTTCCAGGACAGATTCCTTCAAAATTTGAGAATTTGCTGTGAATTGGCATTGACTATTTCAGAAGTACAAGCTTTAGTTAAATTTGGTTGCAGTGCAAATTAATCACAATACAATTGATATTAGAATTCTAGCAGTGCTGTATGTACATTGCCTTGAGTCACTGCAAGCCCATTGGAAAGTGAAAGCAGCTTAAAAGGTTAAACTGGGTTGTAAAGTAGGAGCTACTAGTGATTTGGTACCTGTTGCATTCATTATTTTCTCCCTAGGATACAAGTCCACTGCCTGTGCTTGAAGCTAAGGATGGGCAACCTTTTCCGTACTTTAAGTGTGAATACCTGTTTAATACATACCATTGAGTTAGCTGATTATTCAGATCCTTTCAGTCTGGGCCTGGCACTCAGTTGGAGGTTAATACCACATACAGGCTTTGGTTGGGTCAAATCACAAGCATGAAATCTCTCTCAATTAGCAAAGCCTCAGGCTGCAAGGGAGGTGTCTGTTTGGAACACAAAAGTGGCATCCTCCTATTCCCATGGCCCTTCAAAACAAGGGGATAGTTCCTTACATTGTGGTATTCTGGGAATTTTACTCCCCACCTATAATTTAAGATGACTCATTTTTCACACTGTGGTGTGCATAAGGATACCAAAGAATGTTTTTAATCCTGGTTGTATATCACCTTGTCAGCACTTCTTTATTCTAAAGGTTTTCAGAGTGTGCATTACCTTTGTTAACAAAGTAGAAGGATTAGTGCAGGTGTTCATTCTGCTAAATCTTTAAGGTCATGCACATTTCACTGTATATACAGTTTCTTAATGAACCTTACAGACTGTGTTTGTGTCCTACTCCAGATCGTTTTTTCAGTGGAAGTGTAATTTTAAAAGTTGACAGTTCCCGATTCAATTGCTGCTGAAAAGCCCCAGTCATGATTCTACACTGTTTAATGCTTTTGAAATCAAACACTAATTTTTATAACTTAATTATGTCCTCCTTTAATCCCTTTTCTACAACAAAATAAAGGAAAAACAACTGAAGTCTCACCCCAATCATATTCGATGATAATAATTCCTGTTTAGGAAGTATCACTGAGAGTATGTATTTGTATAAGTCAAGGACTGCATCTGGCTCTACTCTGATGCCTACCATGGTTGAATTGCCTGCTTGCATTTACTCTTTCATCTGTTCTATGAGCTAGAGAGGGCAGCTGCCAAACATTCAACTGAACTTGTACAAGAGTCAGTCCCTTCAGGAAAGAAAGAGAACGATGGAAAGTGATGAGAAAAAAATACAATTGTTTCTAAGCAGGAATCACTCTGGAATGATAATGCCCAGAATTTAAAAGAATATTCTTTCTAATACGTGCATTATTCATAGAACTCCCAGACGCTAGTTACAGGACAACACTGAAGAGAACTACTTCATACCCTATCAATCGATAACAGACTGAAAGTAAAGATAAGGAAAGAGAATTAAAGAGATGGTATGATGCAATTATACAATAAAAAATAAGCGCTCAGCAGTGGAAAATGAAAACATAACCATCTGATGGGCGGCCAGACTGACATTGGCAGTGAGAATGGTTTTAGATTAGATTAGATTACATTACAGTGTGGAAACAAGCCCTTTGGCCCAACAAGTCCACACCGACCCGCCGAAGCGCAACCCACCCATACCCTCTACATTTACCCCTGCACCTAACACTACGGGCAATTTAGCATGGCCAATTCACCTGACCTGCACATCTTTGGACTGTTTGGGAGAAGACAGTTAAAATAACTACAAAGAGGCCGGTATCCCGTCACCAAGTCACCCTGTGCACAGTACACGGCTGTGACCAGCCAGCTCGGAGTCAGTGCCCTGAACAAAGGAGATTCCAATCCCCAGTTATATTTTTTAAATTTAAAGTCCATATAAAGTTACAGTTTCTCAAACACAGTATTGCAACAGTCACAATATATCAAGGCAAGAGGCTGAACAGTGAAGACGTTGACATGGAACATCCTATAGAGACTCAACACATTTTAAACAATAATGCAAAATATCATATATAAACATATATTCCACAGGGCTATCAGCCGGCCTACACAGGGTCTGTCTTACACACATAACCAGACAAAGGCACAGTCCAAACAAAAGGCATGGTCCATTCACGATGGTCCAGTCCACACATGAAGGTTCAATCCAAGCACAAAGCTTCAATCTAGAATCCATGTACTGAAACAGCACGCACTGAAAATCCATCGTCATTTCCGCCACCTCCAAACGGACCCCACCACCAGGGATATATTTCCCTCCCCTATCAGCATTCCGAAAAGACGACTCCCTAGCACAAAGCTTCAATCTAGAATCCATGTACTGAAACAGCATGCACTGAAAATCCATCGTCATTTCCGCAACCTCCAAATGGACCCCACCACCAGGGATATATTTCCCTCCCCTATCAGCATTCCGAAAAGACGACTCCCTCCATGACTCCCTCATCAGATCCACACCCCCCACCAACCCAACCTCCACTCCCGGCACCTTCCCCTGCAACCGCAAGAAATGCAAAACATGCGCCCACACCTCCCCCCTCATCTCCCTCCAAGGCCCCAAGGGATCCTTCCATATCCACCACAAATTCACCTGCACCTCCACA
>NC_057714.1:41265855-41266998 GCF_004010195.1 Chiloscyllium plagiosum | reverse complement strand
AATCTTCTTCCTGACCTCTCCGCCCCCATCCCCACTCCGGCCTATCACCCTCACCTTGACCTCCTTCCACCTATCACATTTCCAGCCCCTCCCCCAAGTCCCTCCTCCCTACCTTTTATCCTAGCCTGCTTGGCACACTTTCCTCATTCCTGAAGAAGGGCTTATGCCAGAAATGTCGATTCTCCTGCTCCTTGGATGCTGCCTGACCTACTGCACTTTTCCAGCAACATATTATCAGCACTGAAACAGCAGCACCAAGGCTGGGTCTCATCACCAAGTCACCCTTTATTTTACTATGATTTGGAGATGCTGGTGTTGGACTGGGGTGTACAAAATTTAAAATCACACAACACCAGGTTATAGTCCAACAGGTTTAATTGGAAGCACACTAGCTTTTGGAGCGTCGCTCCTTCATCAGGTGGTAGTGGAGGGCTCAATCCTAACACACAGAATTTATAGCAAAAATTTACAGTGTGATTAACTGAAATTATACATTGAAAAATTGATTGCCTGTTAAGCCTTTCATCTGTTAGAATACCATGATAGTTTCACTTCTTTCATGTGTAAATCACAAAACCTTTTTTTAAAAAAGTTGCATTCTCAGGTTAGCTGTTAACAATGGTGATAGCTAGATAATACGTTGAAGGTGTTGGCCCCCCTATGTTCTCTGTCTATGCCATGATGTTTAGATTGATTCTAATCAAAAAACTGAGATAACGGAGTTTTACAAGAATTCATGCAGCTTTTGAGCTCAGAGTTCTACATGAATGCATGCGGTTTTTGAATAAAGTACAATGTAACCCTGCAAGTACAAATTCACCCCACAAAATATATGTGTGCATGTGGGTCTTTGTCTGTCTGTGTGTGTGTCTGTCTGGGTTAGGGGTTGTGAGTGTGTGTGTGTGTAGTGAGTGCAGAGTGTCTTAAGTCTGTGAGGGGGTGCATGTGTGAGTTTGGGGGGCGTGTGTCTGTAAGGGTGTGTGTGTGTGTCTGTGTATATGTGTGTCCATGTGTATGTGTGTACAGGAGTGCCTGTGTGTGTGTGTTAGAGTGTGTGTGTGTAGGAGTGTCTGTGTGTGTGTATAGTGCAATGGTTAAAAATCACACAACACCAGGTTATAGTCCAACAGGTTTAATTGGAAG
>NC_057714.1:41251349-41264780 GCF_004010195.1 Chiloscyllium plagiosum | reverse complement strand
GCATGCATTCATGTAGAACTCTGAGCTCAAAAACTGCATGAATTCATGTAAAACACCGTTACCTCACTTTTTCGATTAGAATCAATCTAAACATCATGGCATAGACAGAGAACACAGGGGGGCCAACACCTTCAACGTATTATCTAGCTATCACCATTGTTAATAGCTAACCTGAGAATGCAACTTTTTAAAAAAAAAGGTTTTGTGATTTACACATGAAAGAAGTGAAACTATCATGGTATTCTAACAGATGAAAGGCTTAACAGGCAATCAATTTTTCAATGTATAATTTCAGTTACATCACACTTTAAATTTTTGCTATAAATTCTGTGTGTTAGGATTAAGCCCTCCACTATCAACTGATGAAGGAGCGACGCTCCAAAAGCTAGTGCTTCCAATTAAACCTGTTGGACTATAACCTGGTGTTGTGTGATTTTTAACTTTATTTTACTAGTACACAGTACCACTAGCTGTGGCCAGCCAGTTCAGCGTGAGTGCCCTGAATTGAGGACAGTCTAATCTCTGGGATAGATTGGTCAACCAAAGCTTTCCTGATTGGCCCAAGTTAACAACTCTGACACGGGCAGTGACTACTGGACCATAGCCCACCTCTTGCACCCGGAACGTCTCGCGAGAGTTTCCTCCTCTTCTTACGGCTGCATTCATCTCGGATTCTGAGGTTTCCTTGACACTAGACAGAGGGGGAGAACCTACAGTTTCTGACAGGCCTTCTGGCTATTCTGAGGGGCCAGATATGGTTTGACCCTGGCCCATTTGCAAGATAATAGCTTTCAGGTGACCCACGTGTTTGTTCAGGACTGTATCACAGACCTGAACTTTGTAAGTCAACTTTGCATCAACCATTCCTCATACCCATACAGGGGCACTTCCGTGGTTCCAGCCCCAAACTTCATCCCTCAAATTAAATTGTCTCTCTTGCTCAGAAGAGGCACGTGGCCGGCACTGATGTTCCTGCTGCTATTTCCTCTCTCACCACCCCCACCAGTCCTCAGGTCTGGGGGTATCAGGTTTAACCTGGTGTGGAGACTTCTCCCCATCAGCAACTCTGCTGGAGCTATCTCTATTTTTGGCATCAGATGATCTGATAATCGAACAGGAAATGGGATAGTTTGGTATCAATTGACACTGTAGGCTGGTTCTTTAAGCCTGTCCTCAATGTTTGGACTGCTCTTTCCACCAGTCCACTGGATGATGGGTGGCATGGAGCCGTCCTTCTGTGCTGAATGCCATTGGACTTTAGGAGATATTCAAATTCCCTGCTGGTAAATTATGCTACATTAACCATGAACAATACTTCTGGGAATTTTAGGTATTGGAGGTGATTTCCTTGAATTCCAGGAGCAGCAATTACTGTTTTATATGCTGTTGTATTGTTTTGGGACTTTTAAGCAAAAAAGTCAAAACAACAGCACTTTTAAAAGGGAGAGGAACAGACAAAGGCAGCATGTGGTCAGGTCAGTGCAAGAGAGAGAGAGAAAGAAATCCACACTGCTAACTGACACAGCAGTGAACCTGCACAGTTACTGCCTTTGCTGTTTGAATTCATCTATCGCTGGACATCGGAATACGTCTGGGAAAATTAACAATTCACAACTAATCTTGGAGGAGCCTGTTTGGGAGAGGTTGTAGTACAGAAACAGATAAGTGAATAATTTTAAGTATAGCCTTGCTGTAAATCTAAAACAGTGAGAAGAATGGGTTCTTTCTTGATGATATGTTTCATTGAGGTGTGTTTCTTGATTAAACTTAAAAATATAAGCTATAAGCTTTAAGTTAGGCTGGAGCAGTGTTTTGTAGAGGAATAAGATGGTGCTATTTTCTGGGTCTGTAGATTGGAAGAAGCAAAAATGGCCTTTAGTATAGAGTGATATGCTTTTCTTGTCGGATGTGGGAGATTAGGGAGAGTTTACGGGTTACTGAGGATTATATCTGCAATAAATGCCTTTGGTTGTGAATCCTATCAGATCGAATGGATCAGTTGGAGAGACAGTTCGAGGCAATGAGGAATTTACAAGAGCAAGGGGGTGTGATGGAGAGCAGTTATAGGATGGGAGAAAAGTCACAGATACAGTCACATGGATGGGTTAACTCCAGGAAAGGTAAGAGAGGTAGGCAGTTTGTGCAGGAGTCTTCTGTGACTATACCTATTTCAAATAAGTATGCTGTTTTGGAAAATGTAAGGGGTGATGGATACTCAGGGGAATGTGTCACGAACAGCCACATTTCTGGTGGAGACTGGCTCTAATACAACGAGGGGTACGTCGGGTTCCAAGAGATCAATTGTGTTCAGGGACTCTCTAGTCCGAGGTGCAGACAGATGTTTCTGTGGCCAACAGTGAAAAATCAGAATGGTGTGTTGCCTCCCTGGTTCCAGGATCAAGGATGTCTCAGAGAGGGTGCAGAATGTTCTCAAAGGGGAGTGGGACCAGCAGGAGGTCATTTTATACATTTGAACCAGTGACATAGGTAGGGAAAAGTGTGAGATTCTGAAGGGAGAATATAGAAAGCTAGGCAGGAATTTTAAAAGGAGGTTCTCGAGAGTGGTGATATCTGGAGTACTCCCAGTGCTACAAGTTAGTGAGGGTAGAGATAGGAGGATAGAGCAGTTGAAAGCATGCATGGCTGAGGTGCTGGTGTATGGGAGAAGGATTCACATTTTTGGATCATTGGAATTTGTTCTGGGACATCTTCCTGAATTGGAAGGGGACTAATATACTGGCAGGGAGATTTGCAAGTGTGACTCGGGAGGAATTGAACTAGTAAGGTGGGGGGGACCCAGGGAAACAATGAGGAAAGAGATCAATCTGAGACAGGTACAGTTGAGAAAAGAAGTGAGTCGAACAGTCAGGGCAGGCAGGGACAAAGTAAGAACAAGGTGGAACTGATAAATTAAACTGCATTTACTTCGATGCAAGAGGCCTAACAGGGAACGCAGATGAACTCAGGGCATGATTAGGAACATGGGACTGGGATATCATAGCAATTACAGAAACATGGCTCAGAGATGGGCAGGACTGGCAAGTTAATGTTCCAGGATACAAATGCTACAGAAAGGATAAAGTGAGGTCTGCAGATGCTGGAGATCAGAGCTGGAATGTGTTGCTGGAAAGGATAAAGTGAGGTCTGCAGATGCTGGAGATCAGAGCTGGAAATGTGTTGCTGCGCTTTTCCATTCCTGAAGAAGGGCTTATGCCCGAAACGTCGATTCTCCTGTTCCCTGGATGCTGCCTGACCTGCTGCGCTTTTCCAGCAACACATTTTCCAGCTACAGAAAGGATAGAAAGGAAGACAAGAGAGGAGGGGGAGTGGTGTTTGGTATGGGATAGTGTTACAGCTGCACTTAGGGAGGATATTCCCAGAAAAACATCCAGGAAAGTTATTTGGGTGGAACTGAGAAATAAGAAAGGGATGATCAACTTTTTGAGATTGTGTTATAGATCCCCTAATAGTCAGTGGGAAATTGAGAAACAAATTAGTAAGGGTTTTTTTAAAGAATAATAGGGTGGTTATGGTAAGGGATTTTAACTTTCCAAACATAGATCGGAACTGTTATAATGTTCAGGGTTTAGAGGGAGAGGAATTTGTTAAGTGTGTACAAGAAAATGTTCTGATTCAGTACGTGGTTGTACCAACTAGAGAAGGTGCAAAATTTGACCTACTCTTGGGAAATAAGGCAGGGCAGGTGACTGAGGATGTCAGTGGGGGAGCACTTTGGGGCCAGGAACCATAATTCTATTAGTTTTAAAATAGTGATGGAAAAGGATAGACCAGATCTAAAAGTTAAAGTTCTGAATTGGAGGAAGGCTAATTTTGATGGTATTAGGCAAGAACTTTCAAAAGTTGATTGGGGGCAGACGTTCACAGGTAAAGGGACAGCTGGAAAATGGGAAGTCTTCAGAAATGAGATAATGAGAGTCCAGAAACAGTATATTCCTGTTAGGGTGAAAGGAAAGGCTGGTAGTTAAAGGGAATGCTGGATGACGAGAGAGATTGAGAGTTTGCTCAAGAAAAAGAAGGAAGCATATGTCAGGTATAGACAGGAGAGATCGAGTGAATGCTTAGAAGATGAAAAAGGGAGTAGGAGTATACTTAAAAGGGAAACCAGGAGGGAAAAAAGGAGACATGAGGTAGCTTTGGCTAACAGAGTTTAAAAATTCCAAAAGGGTTTTTACAAATACATTAAGGACAAAAAGGTAATGAGGGAGAGAATAGGGCCCCTCAAAGATCAGCAAGGCGGCCTTTGTGCGGAGCCGCAGGAAATGGTGGAGATACTAAACGAGTATTTTACATTAGTGTTTACTGTGGAAAAGGATATGGAAGATATAGAATGTAGGGAAATAGCTAATGACATCTTGAAAAATGTCCATATTACAGGAGAGGAAGTGCTGGATATCTTGAAACGCATAAAGTGGATAAATCCCCAGGACCTGATCAGGTGTATCCTAGAGCTCTGTGGGAAGTTGAGGAACTGATTACTGGGCCCCTTGTTGAGATATTTGTATCATCGATAGTCACAGGTGAGGTGCCGGAAGACTGGAGTTTGGCTAACATGGTGCCACTATTTAAGAAGAGTGATAAGGACAAGCCAGGGAACTATAGACCAGTGAGCCTGACGTCGGTGGTGGGCAAGTTGTTGGAGAGAATCCTGAGAGACAGAATATACATGTATTTGGAAAGGCAAGGACTAATTAGGGATAATCAACATGGCTTTGTGTAGGGGAAATCATGTCTCACAAACTTGATTGAGTCTTTTAAAGAAGTAACAAAGACGATTGATGCTGTCAGAGCAGTAGGCAAGATCTATATGCACTTCAGTAAGGTGTTCGACAAGGTTCCCCATGGGAGACTAGTTAGCAAGGTTAGATCCCATGGAATACCAGGAGAATTAGCCATTTGGATATGAAATGGCTCAAAGGTAGAAGACAGAGAGTGGTGGTGGAGAGTTGTTTTTCAGACTGGAGGCCTGTGACCAGTGGAGTGCCACAAGGATTGGTGCTGGGTCCGCTACTTTTCGTCATTTATATAAACGATTTGGATGTGAGCATAAGAGGTACAGTCAGTAAGCTTGGAGATGACATCAAAATTAGAGGTGTCATGGTCAGCGAAAAAGGTTACCTCAGAGTACAACGGAATCTTGATCAGATGAGCCAATGGGCTGAGGGGTGGCAGATGGACCTTAATTTAGATAAATGTGAGGTGCTGCATTTTGGGAAAACAAATCTTAGCAGGATTTATACATTTAATGGTAAGGTCCTAGGGAAAGAAGAGTGCAGGTTCATAGCTCCTTGAAAGTAGAGTTGCAGGTAGATAGGATAGCGAAGAAGATGCTTTCCTTTATTGGTCAGAGTATTGAGTACAGGAGTTGGGAGGTCATGCTGCGGCTGTACAGGACATTGGTTGGGCCACTTGGAATATTGTGTGCAATTCTGATCTCCTTCCTATCGGAAGAATATTGTGAAAGATGAAAGAGTTCAGAAAAGACTTACAAGGATGTTGCCAGGATTTAAGCTATAGGGAGAGGCTGAGTAGGCTGGTGATGTTTTCCCTGGATCATTAGAGGCTGAGGGGTGGCCTTATAGAGGTTTATAAAATCATGAGGGACATTGATAGAATATATAGAATATATATATAGTCTTTTTCCTGGGGTGGGAGAGTCCAGAACTCAAGGTTATGGGTTTAGGTTGAGAAGGGAAAGATATAAAAGAGACTTAAGGGATAACATTTTCACACAGAGGGTGGTACGTGTATGGAATGAGCTGCAAGAGGAAGTGGTGGAGGCTGGTACAATTGCAGCATATAAAAGGCATCTGGATGGGTATATGAATAGGAAGAGTTTGGAGGGATAGGGGCCGGGTGCTGGTAAGTGGAACTGGATTAGGTTGGGATATCTGGTCAGCATGGACAGGTTGCACCATAGGGTCTGTTTCCATGCTGTACATCTCTATGACACTATGGGTCCACGTATCGCGAACGATGTTTGCAGCTTCTCAATCATTGTCCCTGAGTTTGCCAAACAAACTTTATGCCTATCTAACCACCTTGAATGGGCTTCCACAATGATGAGGAACATCGATCCCTGAAAGAATCAGCATAGTCAACATGTAACCGGATCCAGGGTTTTCCCAGCCATTCTCCTGAATGTGGGGGTGTTGCTGATGGTAAGTTTTGTCCTTGTTGGCACTCTGGACACTGCCTCACCCAAGCAACTATGTCAGCATCTAACCCTGGCAACCAGACATAGCTTCTTCCCAGCTTTGAAACCCTTGGATGACCCTGCTGGAGTTCATCCAATATCTGACATCGACCTTTACTCAGGGCAATCCAATGTAATATGATGCCTTCTACGGTGATCTGGTCTCACCAAGTCCAGAAAAGTCTCAGTCTGGGTTGCGATGACCGTTCTTTTCTTCATTACTGAAAGCTGTTTTAGTATCACTCGGACAGGATTCTTTTTTGTCTACAGTCGGAGATTGTCAGCGGTCACTGGAAGAGCATCCCGCAAGTTCTAAGCCAAAACAAACTCTTCCAGGGAAGGTACCACTGATTGAATATCTGCCAGTGGGATGCTGCTCAAGGCATCTGCATTAGTTGCTTGGCTTCCCAGATGGTGATCTAACTTGTACGTGGATGCACTGAGAATAAGGGTCCAATTCTTGTCTTCCTTCAGTAGCCCCAGCAGGGGTTTATGATCTGTTACTGTGACAAATTCCTGTCTGTAAAGATACTGGTGGAACTTCCTCACATTAAACATGACCGATAAACCTTCCTTCTCTGTCTGGGCATATTTGCATTTGGCATCAGCCAAAGTCCTGGAAACATACATTATCAGGTATTTCGTTCTGTTTGGCCACCAGTGATCCAACACTACCCCGATACTGTATGGGGATGCATCGTGGGTCAATGCCTCAGATGACGATAGCTGCTTTTCACTTCCCTAAAGTCTGCCTCTTGGCTATGCAGCTATTTCTAAGGCTGACCCTTTTTCAATAGCAGGTGTAAGGGTGCCAAGATGTATGAATTTTCATTAATAATACACTAACCCAAGAAAAGACCTAAGCTCTGGTACAGATATGGGAGCTGAGGCTCCTTTATCGCCCTCACTTTCTCTTCCAATGGGTGTAGCTTTGTCAATTCTGTTTCCTAAGTAGGTCACTGGGGTGCCTGGAACACACATTTTCCCTTCTGAGGTATATGTCTGCTTTGGAGAAACGTTTAAGCACGATGTCTAAATTCTCCAAGTGCTCTTTATTTGTCTTCCCTGTTATTAGTACGTCATCCATAAAAATGACAACCTGGGGTAGCCCTTGTAAATTGTTTTCCATGGTCACTGAAAAAGGGAGTAGGTTGATGATATCCCAAATGGCTATCTTGCATATTGATATAAAGCCTTCTGCGAATTCGTGGTAGTATACTTCTGGAGGACTCCTCATTGAATCGCAATTGCAGGTGGGTGTGACTCATGTCCAGCCACCTGCTAACTTTACATACAAATGGGATTGGGTATTTATCCAGCTGTGACAAACAGTTTACTATTTGTTTAAAATCCCCACAAAGGCAAACTGAGCTGTCAGGCGTTACAATTGGTATTACCGGTGCTGCCCATTCTGCATACTGCACTGGTTTGATGATTCCTTCACTCTCCAGCCTCCTGATTTCCATCTCTACTTTTGCCTGCAAAGCAATTGGCACCAGGCAAACCTTGCAAAATCTCGGAATTGCTTCCCAGTCAATATGTAAAGTGGCTTTGGCCTCTTTGATAGTCTGAAACCCTTCTTGAAAAACCCCTGGGTATGTCACTAGGACTTCACTGATGCAGCTATTTTCTAATAAAAAAATGTTGAGCTGATCTAGGTGAATTTTTCTCAACCAATTCCATCCCAATAGACGTGGGTCCAAGGCTTTTGCTACCATCAACGGTATCAGCACCAACTGCTTTGCATAAGAGACCGGAACCAAAGTCATTCCCTTAATCTGCAACGGTTCCCCAGAGTATGTTCTTGGTCTAGCTGAGGTCTTGCCCAAACTTAAGGGTTAGAGACACGAGCAAATCTTGTTAAAGACAGATTCTGAAACCACAGATACAGCTGCTCCAGTATCGGCCTCCATGGGAAGTGAGTGACCAAACATTAATTTCAATCAGTTCAGATTTAGACATTGCTAAGCAATTTATTTGTTCCAACCCATATGTAGGGGTTATCCCAAAATCACATGCCTCTGCCAGTTGTCCCAACCGTGTCAAAAATCTCAATACAGATTCCCCTGGTTCTCTAACAGCTGAATGTAACCAATAGTGTCTCAGACTTAGAGGAGGTTTAGGGTTATAATGTTCCATAACCAGCTCTGTCAACTCTTGGAAAGCTTTAGTGTCTGGTACCTCTGGGAAAGTTAAGCTCCTTATCGCAGAGAATACTGCAGGTCTGCAAGCAGTCAGAAGGATTACTTATTGCTTTTCATCCACCCCAATGTTATTTGCCTGGAAAATATATTGCATTCTTTCCACATTTTGGGCCCAGTTTTCAATGGGCGGGATCAAACAACTCAAGTTTCCCAAATAAACGCATAACGCCAGAAATGCTTACCCCAAATACTTTATTCCTAAAATATATCTTTATGTATATACATAGTCACAAATGCAGTTTGGTTCTGTACAATAGCATATCAAGGAAACAAAAGCATTGGAGTTTGACTCTATCCAAACAAACCAAAGACATCTCTTACACATACAGGACTATATTTACATGTATTTGAGGCATGAAGAGGGTCCGATAATTGAAGAGACCCCTGTTTAGCTTCAGCAGAAAGACCTTGAACATGGTCTTTCCCCACTGCACATTGGCTACAGCTGCCCCAAGCTTTAGTGCGTCCCTCAGCATGTCGCCCTGAACCTTGGAATGTGCCAATCTGCAACATTTCTTGTTCTGGAAGACCAACAGGTTTTAGGCAGACCGAGGAGCAGCTTTCACTGAGTTGGTGGTCTTTCAGGCGCAGTCAGTGCTTGTCTCAGTATGCACCCTGGGGAACAGACCATAGTGCACAGAGTACTGTGTCATGGAGCTGCTCAGGATGAACCTTGACAAAATCTACTGCATCTTTCTCTAGATCTCCTTTGCAAAGGCACATTCCATCTGGAGGTATGTGACAGTCTCCTCCTACCCACAGCTGCTTTGAAGGCAGCCTGAAAGAATTAGGCAGCTTTGTTTTATTTCAAAAATATACTTTATTCATTAAAAGTTTCTTTGTATATATACATTGTCAGTTTGGTTCTGTACAGTTGCATATTGGAATTTGACTTATCCAAAAAAACCAACCAAATCTCTTACACATACAATACTAATATTTGCATATATTTGAGGCACCAGGAGAGTCCGATAACTGAACGGACCTTCATTTACCTTCTAGGAGAAAGTGAGGTCTGCAGATGCTGGAGATTAGATTCAAAAGCTGAGCAGGTCAGGCAGCACCTGATGAAGGGCTTATGCTTGAAACATTGACTCTCCTACTCCTCAGATGCTGCCTCAGCATATAGTCCTGGACCTTAGAAGCCTGATTACCTAGCCTTCCTGCATTAGGTCCCTGCCTGTGGCTGGCACCTTGTTGAAATGGGGAGCCTTACTACATGTTCACCTTAAAGATGTATGAGGTCTTTGCTCGAAAGCTACCATCATTCCATCTTTTATTATCAGTCAGCCTTAGACTATTACACAGTGGTGAAGGATGACCACACAGAAATCTCAGCAGAAGAGATATATTCTTGAAAAAGAGGAAAGATAATTACAAAGTAGCAAGATAGCAAGGTGCAGTAGAGTAGGTCGAGGCAACGACATTAGCATTCTTGATGAATGACTTTATTTCTGAAGAGTTTTTCTGCAGCTTCTTGTGTTGAACCAATGTCACGAACATAAGAAACAAAACAGATTCTTATTAATTTGCACTGTCAGTATTCACATCACTAACAAATAGCATTTTAGTGTAGTCTTCCATATAGTGGGACATGGAACACCCTGACAGGGAAGACCATGGAGTGCTTCTGTATGTAAATTTGACAGATACCTTATTCCAATAAATGCAGCAACAGTCATGTCACAAATAAAACAGAGGTGATAATAAATACTGCATGCATACTGAGACCTTGTGCTCTCAGCCCCACATTACCCAAAAAATGCATAACCACACAAAACGGCATGTTACCCAGTGCTTACAGTTTGGGGTGGTAGGAAATCAGTTTGATGTCCTTGTGCAGGCAATGAAATCTCACATTATCTTTCTGCTTTGTAGCTGACAGGTAACATGCTTAAGGTTGCCTGTGATTATTTCTGTCTCACAGGAATGTCTGTCTTCAGTCTGCAATCACAAATAGTATGGTCGAGATTGTTTTAGATCAGCATTTGCACCCTACACACAGGTACACTACGCATTTGCATTTCATGAACATGATGGCATGATTGCAAATGACTTCTATGTGCATTCTGCAAGGGTGTGATAGCTGCTATTGCCCCTTGAAGGGCTTTCCGCCTATCAGACGTGAAAGGCCATGATTTGGGACAAAAAAAGTAGGAGAAAGTGAGGACTGCAGATGCTGAAGATCAGAGTCGAAAAGTGTGGCAATGGAAAAGCACAGCAGGTCAGACAGCATCTGAGGAGCAGGAGAATCAACATTTCGGACATAATCCCTTCATCAGTAAACTGAGTCTGCCCACTCTTAGAGTGGTCACAGTCATTATCTATTAGTAATTCTCATTTAGGATGGTCTTAACAAAATGTAAAATCCATATGGATTAAGATAAAAAATGATAATGTGGAGAAGACATTGGTGGAAGTAGTCTATGGACTCCTAACAGTAGCTGTTCATTAGGATAGCAAATAATTCAGGAGATATTAAAAATTTAAAATTAACCATGGGAGAATCTAATCTTGTAGAATGGGAAAATCAAATTGACAGAGTAGCCATGAGGAAGAATTCACATAGTCAAGAAGTTGAAGCATTTCATCTTGCACTCATCAGAACTAGGACACAAGAAACAGCCTTGAGAAAAAGTGTCAGCGGGACATAGAGGTCTACAGCACACACATAAAGGCCCTTGAGGCCATCAAGCCTGCCCTGGTCAGAAACAACCACCTATCTAATCTCATCCCAATTTCCAGCACTTGTCTCACGTATGCCTTGGTATCACAACTGCACGTCTAAATATACCTTAAACATTATGAAGGCTTCTGCCTCTACCACGCTTACAGGCAGTGAGGTTCAGATTCTGACCAAGCTCTGGGTGAAAACACCTCCACATCCCCCACTAAACCTCCTGCCCTTTAATTTAAATACCTGCTTCCTGCTCATTGATCTCATCACCAAGAGGAAATGTTTCTTCCCTTCTACCTTAACTATGCCTCTGATATGCATCTCAATTTTGTCCCCCCACAGTCTTCTCTGCTCCAAGGAAAGTAACCCCAGTCTATCCAATCTCTCTTCATGACTAAACTTTGCTAGCCCAGGCAACATCCTGGTAAATCTCCTTTGCACCCTGGCCAATGGAAACCATATCCCTCCTCAGAGTGGATTCCAGAACTGCACACAGTGCTCTAGTTGTGGCCTAACCAACGTTTTATACAGTTCCAGCACAATCTCCCTGCTCTTAAACTCAGTGCCTCAGCTAATAAAGGCAAATATTCCATGTGTCTTGTTAACTACTTTATCTTCCTATCCCTCTACCTGAAGAAACAAGTGAACATGCACACCAGAGTTTCTCTGATCCTCGGCGCTTCTCAGGTCCTACCATTCATAATGTGTTCCGTTGCCACTCTTGTTTGTCTAAGTGCATCACCTCACATCTAATTGAGTTTAATTCTATTTGTGATTGATCAGCCATCTGACCAGCTCTCCATATCCTCCTGTAATCTAAATCGATCCTCCTCATGAATCACCATTCCATTTTTTGCTGACGTGGGGTAGTAGACAGGGCAATTAATCCTTTGGCAGGTCTAATGTTTGTCTGCAGTGATGTCCCCACTGATGGGAACATTGGCTGAAGCTTCCCAGGCTGAGAATGATGCTAGTTCTTCTCTCACAAGGATGACCTGGTTCTGTGTGCCAGCAGATGATTTTAAAATTTCAAAATAAATTTTCCATCCATGATCTTTAACATTTCAGAATCTTCTTCTTCCTCGTCTGCTTTCTGGGACCAAGCATGACTTGCCATTATTCTGATTCAATGGACTCTGAGATAGTTGATAAGTCCAATATACAACTTGCAAACCCTAATTCTAAACTAACGTTCCACATGAGGCCGACTCAAATGTCAAGAAGTACTTTTGCTAATGCTGCCCCGGGTTCCAATTAAGGCCCACAACACATAAACTACCAAATTAGGAAATATACTGCTCCCTTACAATAGTAGCTCAGCAGCAGAAACAGGTTGCATTCCACAAAGTCAGATATCATTCCCTCATGTAAGTCTTTTACCCACATGAAACCAGACATGTGGCCTTTCTGGCAGATTGAACTTATGGAGTGGGTGTCTGCCTTGATAGTTGTGGACTTTTAAGCTTGTTAAAGCAAATTCAGTACAGTCTGTGTCCCGTACTACTAGATACATACTCTATTTGTGTTTTCAGTCCTTAGACACACCATGGGAATCTCTATCATTATCCTTTTTCACACACAGCAAAAACAATCAGACAGCAAATTAAATGTTTATTTTAGCTCTGTCTACATCTTTGGAATCTTTTGAAGAAATAGTGGATAATTTCTATAATTTAAATAATGCAGGCATATTTCTGAACAGTCAGCACAATTGCAGATTCTCAATGTTCCTTTGTAAAGCATTTTCCTACCATTTTATGCATTATTTCACAGATCACTTTGAATAGTAACATTGTGATATTTTATTGAAATTGTTCAAAGCTCCTAATTCATGTGCATATTGAGTTTTGTGGTGATAGTGTCATTTTAACTAAATTTCATTAAAATAATCTTATCTGCATCACTGTCTTGGATCACCCTCAGACCCCACCCCTCCAACCGTAACAAGGACAGGTCACCTTCCACCCTACCAACCTTCGCATAAACCAAATCATCCGCCGACATTTCCGCCACCTCCAAAAAGACCCCACCGCTAGGGATATATTTCCCTCCCACCCCTCTCCGCCTTCCGTAAAGACCGCTTCCTCCGTGACTACCTTGTCAGGTCCACGCCCCCCTACAACCCACCCTCCCATCCGGGCACTTTCCCCTGCCACCGCAGGAATTGTAAAACCCACACCTCCTCCCTCACCTCCATCCAAGGCCCTAAAGGAGCCTTCTACATACATCAAAGTTTTACCTGCACATCCACTAATATCATTTATTGTATCCGTTGCTCCCGATGCGGTCTCCTCTACATTGGGGAGACTGGGCGCCTCCTAGCAGAGCACTTTAGG
>NC_057714.1:41222502-41251187 GCF_004010195.1 Chiloscyllium plagiosum | reverse complement strand
CCCCACCCTCCTCTAGCTTATCTCTCCACGCTTCAGGCTCTCTGCCTTTATTCCTGATGAAGGACTTTTGCCCAAAACATCAATTTTACTGCTCCTCGGATGATGCTTGAACTGCTGTGCTCTTCCAGCACCACTAATCCAGAATCTGGTTTCCAGCATCTGCAGTCATTGTTTTTACCTACTTCTCTTTCTCTGTCTTAAAGTCTTATGCAATGTTATGGGGAGATGGCAGGATAATGGCAGTAAGTGAATTGCCAATTCTGAGAACCAGCACAAACTTAGTGGGCCAAATGACATTCTCTGTGTTGTAATAATTCTGTGATTCTGTGATTGCATAGTTCTGTGTATGCATAAAATCTGATACTGCAACATTAGGTGGATTAGCACTAAACTGGCAGCTTTCCCACCATTTATAAATATCTTATTTATCTATTTAGCCTATTCATGCCCCTCATAATTTTATAAACCTCTGTAAGGCTGAGGGGTGACCTTTTAGAGGTTTATAAAATCACGTGGGCATGGATAGGGTAAATAGACAAAGTCTTTTCCCTGGGGTGGAGGAGGCCAGAACTAGAGGACATAGGTTTAGGGTGAGAGGGGAAAGATATAAAAAAGACCTTAGGGGCAACCTTTTCACGCAGAGGGTGGTGCTTGTATGGAATGAGCTGCCAGAGGAAGTGGTGGAGGTTGGTACAATTGAAGCATTTAAAAGGCATCTGGATGGGTATATGAATAGGAAGGGTTTTGAGGGATACGGGCCATGCTGGCAGGTGGGACTAGATTGGGTTGGGATATCTCCTCGACATGGACGGGTTGGACTAAAGGGTATGTTTCCGTGCTGTACATCTCTATGACTCTATGTAGTTAAGTGTCTTTGAAAGCCAATTGACTGAACTGAAGCATTGCCCAATGTGTAAGTGCATTGGAAACATGTTGGTGGATGGGACTGTTTTCATCGACTGCTGAAAATGCAAATAAAGAGCTTTGAGTCAGACTTATAAAGTACAATACAATACAGCATAGGAACAGGTCCTTTGGCACACCAAGCCTGTGCCAATTCCTAATCCTTATTTAGACCGCTACTTATTTCCCATGTGCAGTTTTTATCCCTGTGTTTGCCTCTCGTTAATGTGCCTATCAAGTTATGCCTTAAATATTGCTAATGTCCCTGCTTCTACCTCTACTACTGGCAGTGAGTTCCAGGCACCCAGTACATCCAGTGTGAAAAAAAATGTCCCCGCATCTCTCCTAAACTTTCCCCTCTCATCTTGAACATATGCCCTCTTGTAGTTGACCTTTCCACCCTGGGACAAAAACCTCTGACTTTAGTAGAACAGAGGCAGCTGTGAATGTAGCTAGCTTTGCAAATGTTTTTTATAGCATATACACCTTCCCCAGGACATTTTCTTAGGGAAGGAGGCCAAAAGCAAGTACTCCCATCAACATTGAACACTGCACCCTTTGTGTTATAAATCAACATCTGATTTTGGCTGAGGGGTGACCTGATAGAAGTATATAGAATTATGACAGGCATTGATATGGTGGATAGTCAGAGTCTTTTTCCCAGGTGGAAATGTCAAATTCCAGGGGCTATAGGGTTAAGGTGAGAGGGGAAAACTTTAAAGGAGACATGCAAGGTAATTTGCAGAGCGTGGTAGGTGTCTAGAATACTCAGCCAGGGAGGTGGTAGAAACAGATACAAGAGCAATGTTTAAGTGGCATTTAGATAGACACATGAACAGGCAGAGAATAGAGGGATATGGATCATGTGCAGGCAGATAGGATTAGTTTAGAAAGGCATCATGGTTGGCACAGTCATTGTAGGTTGAAGAGCCCTTTCCTGTGCCATGTCTGAAGTGATAATGGACGCATACCAGAATGTATGGGCCATTCCTGGCTTGCATTCCCTAAAGTTGAGTGAAGGTCCCAACAATGGCACACACTTCCGTATCTCCTGGCGTATGACTTGGTAGAAAAGGCATCATAGGGCCCAAATGCCTAATTACTGAGAGAGAGCAGAAGATTGCTTGAGGAAGTTGCAATGGTAGATTGGGTGCTACAAATCTCACCTAAAAAATCACTTTGCCTGGTATGGGAAAATTCAGCCCAATGTTTCTATTGAATTCAGGAATTCTCTCACAATAGGATTGCCATGTTAAGATCCAAAGCTGGAAACCATTGTATTTCCATCTGTAATCAAAACAATCTGATAATGTTTTGAGATTGCTTTGAGGGTGATGGTCATTCTGTCTCAAGCATTTCTAAGAATCTTTTGTGATCTTTTTCAGAATTCCAGGAAGACGTTTTGAAATATCATGTTAAGAAATATAAAAGGAAAATTGCGATAAACCATTAAAAATATCACGAAATTCCAGAACAAACTGTAAATTCATAAGCAATGTGCTCAAACTAAATTATGCTTTTCACTGAAGGACAAGTTTTGCATCACTTGTGAAACAAAGCCATGTTTTGTTTTTAGAAGAACTGCATTCAACAACAGAAAATAAACTCATTCGACCTTAATTAACCTCTGACTGCACAATATGCTATTTTCAGTGCCCACCAGATGTTCTGTTCCTTCAAAAAAAAACAGACAAATACCTTAATTTCACTAATCCACATTAAAAAGTCCGTTGAAATAGTAAGCTTTACCTACCTTCCATACGGAAATGGAAATAGTTCAGAGAAATGGCAGAACATCAATCGGACTTTAGTGTAAACGTATGGAATACTGGAATGAAATTATAACATTCAATACCATCACGTAAGCATGACAATGCATTTGTGCAGAATTCCTTTGCTCAGTGTTTTACAAGAAGAAACAAATTTATTTGTTTTAAATCAGTTCATTGGTACAATGTTACATGAGTGACGTTTTGAAATGGTGTCAAACTAGGTTCTATTTGGGTAGATGGCCTACTCGATAGATAGGCAGAAATCAATCAGGCAACATAAACATAAAGCATGAAAACTTGTTGTTAAGTGAACAAATGGACATTGAGCTGAAGAACATGAATAGTCCTATCCTCAAGCTAGCATATGAGTGCAAGAGAAAAGGCTGAACTGGTGGTTGATTAGATTAGATTACATTCCAGTGTGGAAACAGGCCCTTCGGCCCAACAAGTCCACACCGACCCACCGAAGCGCAATCCACCCATACCCCTACATTTACCCCTTACCTAACACTACAGGCAATTTAGCATGGCCAATTCACCTTGCCTGCAGATCTTTGGACTGTGGGAGGAAACCAGAGCACCCAGAAGAAACCCACGCAGACACGGGGAGAACGTGCAAACTCCACACAGTCAGTCGTCTGAGGCGGGAATTGAACCCGGGTCTCTGGCGCTGTGAGGCAGCAGTGCCAACCACTGTGCCATCGTGCCACCCTGTAATCAGCCGAAAGTCTAAATGACCTTCTATTTTATTTATCCTTTCTTCTCAGCTTCCTCCCGTCATAGATACTAGTGTTCAGCCAATCAACAGACTTTATATGATAAGAAGAAAAGGGTAAATGTACCATACATGATAAAGGCTATGAATCGCAGAGCCATTCTGGTTGTCGTATGGACAATCTGCACATTAGAACCATCTGTGCTCCTAATAGTGGCATCTTACAAAAAGGTGTAAAATGAATATTTTATTTTTTGTACAGGGTGTGGTCATTGTTAGCAGGCTGGCATTTGTTACCCATCCCTAATAGCCCTTGAACTCTTCGTCTCACTCGGTCACTTGAGAGGGTAGTTAAGAGACAACCACATTGCTGTGGATTTGGAGTCACATGTAGGCCAGACCAGGTAAAGATGGCAGATTTATTTCCCTTAATGGTCACATGGTCACCATCAGACTAGCTTCTAGCTCCAGCTGTTTTAAATTGCTTTCAAATTTCTCTGTCTGCCATGGTGGAACTTAAATCTATGTCCCAGAATGTTAGCCTGGGGTTCTAGATTACTAATCCAGTGACAATACCACAACTGCACCCTCTCCCCATTATGTCCTATCCCTAGAAAGCAAAGCAGATTTAACTCATTTATTTTCTGCCATTTTAGTCTTCTCCTGGTCATTTACAAAATGATGGAATGAGTAAAGAAGACTGTCATCAACTTGCATCCACTCACTAACCTATCCCCCCAATGATCAACTTCAGTCACACAGCTCCAAATCTTGCTATAGCCTTGATTTGTCAATCATCACTCTACATTGAGCAGCATTTGATTGAATGTGGCACCAAGGAGCCTGAACAAAACTGAGATCTATGCAAGTTTTTGAGAAGACTTCCAGCAGCTGGACTTTTTACTGACACACAATGACACAACATTGGGCTGGACTTTGTTCCAGTTATGTCGGTCATCACCTCCCCAGCCAGTAGCTGATTGACCGGAGCCCCAAGTCACTTCCAAGCGGCTTCCAAAGCAATTAAATGCCAGTTGGGCTCAAAACTGGCCAATATTGGTGCTCCCTTACTTTTAAGACCATGGGGTGGGGGAATGTGAAAATGACAGCCAATCAGAGACCTTGACACCTCCCCTCCTTTGAGGGCCACATTCAGGATCCAGAAATACAGGTGAGTGAGGGTAGATGGGGTTTGTGCAGAGGGGGTATTGTCAATGAGGGCAGGAATGGGATGTGTAGAAAGGGCAAGGGTGCTCTTCCAATGGTAGATCCCTCAACTGGGAACAGAATTCCTGTCACCAACACTCCCTACCAACCAGACACCCTCCACCCCACGCCCACCCAACTACCCACCACCACCATGGTGAAACTGGGTTTTCCAGGTGACATTCAAGAGGCATCGGAAAGCTGTGCACATTCCATTAAATCACTGAGCCACCACTAAATACTACTACATTTATGGATGACTGGCTTTAAGTGGTTCGTTAATGACACAAACTATCTTCCTGCTGCCTGTGGGCAGAACTCCTGATTGCCACCCATCCCATCCCCAAATGAATTGGGGTCAGTTTCCCCAACATCAAGAATCTGATCCTCTCGTCTGATTCCTCAGCACCATCACTCAATGCCCTGCAGCATCTCCACGTCACCACCAGCATCATGTCTGCTGGCAACCAGCTGGTTATCTTTGTCTGAGACCAGTCTTCACAGTCACAGGGCATCAGTTCAAGATGCCACACAGATCACAGTGCAGCATCATCTGCCCAACCTTCTTCAGTTATTTCTTCAATGAGTTTTCCTCTATCACAAACTGTCAGAAAAGGAAGTGTTGTCTGATAATTCTATAGCACTGAGATCCATTCATAACCATTCTGACACTGAAGCAGCCCATGTCAGCCTACAGCAGGATTTGAACAAGGTCAAGACAAACTGACACGACAGGTTATATCATGCCATACTAATACAAAGTAATTGATATTTCCAACAAGAAACTGCCCAACTAACTCCCATTGATTTTAAATAATGCTACCCCCATATGCCAAAGGTCATCATAGATGAGAAATTAATGTATTTTTACTTCATCCTTGAGCCTGTTGCAATGCTCAGTACACCATCCATCAATGCACTGTGACTGCATAATTATCTTCTACCTCCAGTGTGCATTCTCCCTGTACGTTTAGCAATACTGGACCAATCTTGGAACTTCCTTGACCAGCAATGCTGTGAGAGAACCTCCACCTCACAAACTACAGTAGTATTAGCCTGGATAGGACATGAATTAGACCTCAGCTGGAATATTGTGAACAGTTCTGGATATCATACTTTTGGAAGGATATGCTGAAGAGACTTATGGACAAGGTTCCAGTGATGACAACATTCCAGTTTGGAGCTATATGGAAGAATTGGCTTTCCATTGAGGGGAGAAGGCTAAGAGGAAATTTGATAGAAGCTTTCAAGATCGTAAGGAGGTATGATAAAGTTTGTAGAGAGAAACTGTTCCTTCACAGAAAAGGATGAAGAACAAGTAGTTAGAAATTTACAGTAATTTTTGAAAGGAGTAAATATGATGTAAAAGTGAATAGTTAGAGTCTGTATTTGATATGATTTATTGTAGTCACATGTACCTAAGTACAATGAAAAGCTTTGTTTTGCGAGCAGTACAGGCAGATTATAGCAAATAAGGACATACAGATCTTAGGGTGGTTAGACAGAGTGAGGCTTAAAAGGTTACGGCTGCACAGGAGGTATACAAAGCAAGATAAACATCAGCAAGACAATATTTGAAGTTAGAGAGGTCCATACATCAGTCTAATAATGGCAGGAAAGAAGCTGTTCTTGAACCTGTTGGTGCGTGTGTAAAAGCTTCTGTATCTTCTGCCTGATAGAAGTGATTGGAAGAGAGCATTACTGGGATGGGAGGGGGTCTTTGGTGATGTTGGCAGTCTTTCCGTGGCAACGAGAAGTGTAAATGGAGGTTAGGAGGTTGCCTTCTTTGATGGTCTGGGCTATGCACACAACCCTCTGTAGTTGTCTGGAAGTCTGGTGAAGGCAGGTACAGTTGAAGCATTCAAGAGAGCATTAGATGAATATTTAAATTGAAATAAGATTCAGTGTTATGGAGAAAAGAAAATGGCTAAAATCATAATGCTCACTCAGAGAGCACATGCAGACTGGGCTCCTTTGGCACTATAACGGTTCTGTGATTCAAGGAGACAACTCAATAAACCATTCTCAAAGATAATTAAGAATAAGCAATAAATGTTGTCAGCAATGTCCATATCCTGTGAACAAATATAACTTTTTAAACACTTGCAATTCCTCATTAAATAGGAAGTGCTATCCCTACCTTCTCAGGGCAGCTAATAATGGACAATAAATGTGGCAGTCCCAATGTGGCCCATTTGCCCCTCTCAAGAAATTCTGTAATTGAGTACGGGAGAGTGATGGGGAGAAATAATGGTGTGTGCAGCCTCTATCCTGTTTGGATGGGGATGGTTGAATGTACCAGTTCATCTTTTCCAGACGTTTTCCATAAAATTGGAAGCTATTATTAAGGTGATTGCATCCAAGCACATAGCTATATTTGTTTGTCACACAGCAAATTTTCTCCCACTGAGTATTTAAAACTTGGGCAAGAATTAAAATCTGACACATGAATGGAACAGTAACGTTTCCCTCTGTTAGCATGAGTGGAACAGTAATTTTTCCCTCTGTTAGCATAAAGATCCAGTATGAAGAGTAATCACAACACACACTCTGAAAATGCAGCCCACAGTAAAAAAACTACAGTGCATAACAGATCATTTTCATGAGAAATAGAAATGATACATTGCTCAGATTGAGACGTTTTTCTGAACTGTGATCGAGGAAGTCTGTAAAGGAACTTTTCTTTTGCACGTTTCCTGTAAAAACTCAGAATGGACTGCATTTGATACTAACTCTGGCAATAGAAAATTGGGAAATGGTCTCTACCTCAGCCCTGTATAAAGATACCATTGAAATGAGCACAAAATTCACAAAGCTGTGAACAAGCCTCTGAGGGAAGCTCCCAGCAGTTAGTTTGAATAAACATATGACATTATTAGACATTGCAGATGAAAGCAGGATCAGATATGGAATCTTTACATGGGTGAGTGCCATGAATTAGGTGCAGCTGTGTTAGGTTAAAGTAGGAAAAGAATCCAAATGTTTCAGGAAACTGGCTCGAAGCTGCCAACTTTCAGGTTTTACAGAGGCAAGACAAGGGACAAGCAGTCATCTCACTCCCAGAAGCAAATATTTCAAATTTGCTAATGAGGCTCACAGTCACCTTCCTTGCAGGTTTTATTGGTGAATCAGACTTTAAAAAAACCCAACAGTTGAAATGAGGCAAGGTCTGATGCAGGAAAAATATAAGTGCATTTGCAGTAAGGCTTTTGAGTTAAAAGGAGCATAGGGGCTCTCTCATGCACACTATCAAACTGTCGTCTTCCATCCATAGTCTGGGGTCAGGTTCTCCCCATTCTTCAGGATTGGACCCTGCTCCATAATCCACATTTGGACATAACTGGTCCTGCAGCCCTGTTACAAAAAGCTCTCAAGCTGAACCAAAGCCAAGCCTGTCATTCAGACTGTCACCAAGGAGCCTCTCTATGAGAGAGCATAGACAGCTGTGTCTGGGCCAAAAGATGCTGCTATGGAACTGAAGAAAATAATTAAATATCCAACGCGTGATGAAAGTCTGTGGTTTTCTTTCTAAAAATCAATTTTCAATTAATTTCTTTCAAAAAATCAATTTCTCTTTCTAAGTAATCTGTCCACTAAATACCCCATTTGAAATGACAAAATAAAAAAAACTAGAAAAGTACAATGCATCGATTAAGAAAAAAAACTTGGCTTAAAAGGCAGGCAAAAACACGAGAATTTACAATAATGTCTTTCATGTCTTCAGGAAATGGAAAATTGCTTCAAAGCCAAATAATTAACTTTGAAGAGTTGTTACTATTATTATCTACATAAATTCAACAATCAATTGGTGCACAAAAATTAGATAAACCATTAGTTCATATTATGTTTTGGTGATTTGTTTTGGGGTAGGAAGTGATTGACCAGTGACTGTGGAAACCTAATACCATAGAACATATAAATAGAAATAGGAGTAGAAATAGGGTCATTTGACCCCATCATTTAATAAGATCATGGTTGATCTTTAACCTCAGCTACACTTTCCTATGCTATTTCTAGCATGTGTAATTCCATTGGTATTCAAAAACCCTTCAAACTCTTACTTATATATAATCAACCACAAAGAATCCATAGCTCTCTGAGGGAGAAAGTTAAATTCTCTTTAAGTTAAGAAATTCCTCCTTATTTTTCACTCATCCGGTGGGGGTGGGTGGTGGGATCAGATGGCTGGGCCACCACTCATTTTTCATCTTTACTTCCTCAGAGAAGGTGGTACTGAGTTGCCTTCTTGAACTACTGCATTCCATTTGGTGTAGATTGGCTCTCAAAACCATTACAGAGAGAGTTCCAGAATTTTGATCCAGCCACTGTGAAGACATGGCAACATATTTCCACGTCAGGGGTACTTGCAAGTGGCATTTTATTCCTTTATCCCTCCAGAAGGTAATGTTTTGGGTTTGGAAGATGCTGTTTAAGATGTCTTCGTGAATATCAGTTAGTGTATCTTGTAGATGGTACACACTGCTACGCAAAAGTGAGTACTGCAGATGCTAGAGATTAGAATCAAGAGTGTGTTGCTGAAAAAGCACAGCAGGTCAGGCAGCATCCAAGGAACAGGAAAATTGATGTTTCAGGCAAATGCCCTTCATCAGGAATGGGGCTGGGAACCTCAGATGCCTTGGGGTTGGAGGGTCCCGAGACAGAAGATGAGATGTTCTTCCTCCAGGCGTCAGGTGGTTAGGGAGTGGCGATGGAGGAGGCCCAGGACCTGCATGTCCTCGGCAGAGTGGGAGGAGGAGTTGAACTGTTCGGCCACGGGGTGGTTGTGTTGGTTGATGCGGGTGCCCTGGAGATGTTCTCTGAAGCGCTCTGCGAGTAGGTGTCCTGTCTCCCCAATGCAGAGGAGACCGCAGTGAGAGCAGCGGATACAATAAATGACATGAGTGGAAGTCCAGGTGAAACTTTGATGGATGTGGAAGGCTGTTTTGGGGTCTTGGATGGGGTTGGGAGGGAGGTGTGGGCACAGGTTTTGCAACTCCTGCAGTGGCAGGCAAGATGCCGGGATGGGAGGCTGGGTTGATGGAAGGCGTTGACCTGACGAGGTAGTTGCGGAGGGAATGGTCTTTACGGAAAGTGGATGGAGTGGGGAGGGAAATATATCTCTGGTGGCGGGGTCCCTTTGTAGGTGGCGGAAATGGCGGAGGATGATGCGATGTATACAGAGGTTGCTGAGGTGGAAGGTGAGGACCAGGGGGCTTCTGTCTTTGTTGCAATTGGAGGGGTGAGATTGGAGGGCAGAGTTGCAGGAAGTGGATGAGATGTGCTGAAGGGCGTCATCTACCATGTGGGAGGGGACATTGTGGTCTTTAAAGAAGGAGGACATCTGGTGTGCTAAGTGGTCGAACTGGCCCTCCTCGGAGCAGATATGGCAGAGGCGGATGAATTGGGAATAAGGGATAGCAGTTTTGCAGGAGGCAGGGTGGGAGGAAGTGTAATCCAGGCACCTGTGGGAGTCAGTGAGTATGTAGAAAATATCAATGTTTAGTCTGTCACCATTGATGGAGATGGAGAGGTCCAGGAAGGGGAGAGAGGTGTCAGAGATGGTGAATTTAAGTTCAGGGTGGAATGTGTTGGTGAAGTTGATGAATTGTTCAACCTCCTCGTGGGAGCATGAGATGGCGCCAATACAGTCATCAATGTAGCGGAGGAACAGGTGGGGAGGTGGTGCCACATTGCCAACAAAGAGACAGGTATAGCTGGCGCCCATGTGGGTGCCCATGGCTACCCCTTTCATCTGGAGGAAGTGGGAGGATTCGAAGGAGAAATTGTTGAGGGTGAGGACCAGTTTAGCCAAATGAATAAGAGTGTCAGTGTAAGGGTACTGTTGGGGACATCGGAAGAGGAAGAAATGGAGGGCTTGGAGGCCCTGGTCATGGCGGATGGAGGCATGTAGGGACTGGATGTCCATGGTGAAGATGAGGCATTGGGGGCCAAAGAAACAGAAGTCTTGGAGGAGGTGGAGGTGTGTGGGTTGCGTCCCGAACGTGTGTGGCGAGTTCCTGGACCAGGAGGTATAGGACAGTATCGAGATATGTAGAGATGAATTCTGTGGGGCAGGTGCAGGCTGATAAATCAGCCGGGGTAGTCAGGCTTGTGGATCTTGGGTAGGAGGTAGAACTGGGCAGTGAGGGCAGTGAGGGGTTCCTGAACTGTGAGGTTGGAAGCTGTGGGTGGGAAATCCCCTGAGGTGATGAGGTTGTGTACAGTCTGGGGCTGAGTGTTGTTGGTGGATGTGCTACCAATTAAACAAATCACTGTGTTCTGGATGATATCAAGCCTCTTAAATGTTGTTAGAGTTGAACTCGTCTAAGCAAATGGAGAGCATTGCATCACACTCCTGACATGCCCTGTTGAGCTTTGGGGAGTCAGGAGGTCAGTTAATCGCTGCAAGATGCCTAGCCTCTGACTTTCTCTTGAAGCCACAGTATTGATATGGCTAATCTAGTTCAGGTTCTGATCAATAATAGCCACAGGATGGTGATGGCATTGCCATTGAATGTCGAAGGGTGATGGTTGGATGTGGTCATTGGATTAAGGGATTGATTAGCTCAGTTGGCTGGATGGCAGGCTTACAGAGTAATGTCAACTGTATGGGCTCAGGTTAAACTACCAACAGTCATCGCTCCCTGAGAGCAGTGCTGTGGTCTGACAGGACTATGGCAATTTGACTTTTATTGCCTGGTTATTGTGTGATGCAAATGTTGTGCTTGTTTGGCAGTCCCTCAGGGTCGAGGATGACTTGCTTCCACTCTCGGGGGAGGGTGGAGTGGGTGAAATATCCAATTCTGGACCCACAGACTCTTCCACAGATGGAGCAGATGGTGTTTAAGGAATAAAGTATGCTGAGGAGCATTATGAAGCAAAATTAGACATTGAGTCTCATAAGAAGGTACTACAGAAGCCGACCAAAAGTTTGGTCAAAGAATTTAAGGAGCATTTTGAAGGAAAGAAGGAAGGTAGAGACTCAAAACGTTCAAGGCAGAGAATTCCAGAGCAAAGACATGACCACCAGTCCACAGAGCATGCAAATCAGAGATGCTCAGGAAACAGAATATGAGCACAAAGGATTTGGAGTTGGTGGAGTTTAGAGTTTGGAGTAGGGGGATGAGGCCATGAAGGGATTAAAATTTAAAGTCAAACTATCCCATCACTAGGAGCCAACATCAATCAGGAAGTACAAGGGTTATAAATGAATGAGAATTTATGTGAGTCAGGATACCAACAGTAGTTATGTATTACCACAAGTTTACAGAGGGTAGGATGTAGAAGACCAGCCAAGTATACATTGGAGAGAGGAAATGAAGCTAAGCATGTGTGTTTCAGCCACAGATGAGCTGAGACAGGTGTGATGGTAGATAATATTACAGAAATGGAAAACTATGAACTTCTTGATGGATCAGTTATATCATTGGATTGTCAGCTTGGAGCCAAATGGGCTGACAAGCACCTGGTAATGGCTATCTCCACTAATATCAAATCAAACCATTGCTACGTGATGCTCAATGGCATGACCATCACTGCAACCCCTGCTACAAACATCTGTAGGTTTCCATTGAACTGGACCCGCCATATCAATCGTGTGACTATACTGTAGGTCACAGGTTAGGAATTATGTAGCAAATAACTCATGTCCAGTATCCCCAGTGCCTGCCCAGCATCCAGAAGGCTCAAGTCAGGATTGGGATGGAAAAATGTCACTTGCCTGATGGATGTAACTCCAAATATTTTCAAGGAACCTGTCACACTCCAGGACAAAGCAGTCCACTTGGATTGGTACAGGTCAGATACTGGACATGTCAGATTTTGCAATTTGGTTACTTTAGTGGTCAGTCATTGAATGTACTCACAAAGCTATCAATGTCTTTTTAACAACAGGATATAGGTGTAAAACAAGGGAAAAGAAGGTAAACAACATTTTGTATTTTGGGGGCAATTTTGAAAGATCTTATCTTAAACAGCCAAAAGAAAGATGTAACCCTTTTTCATAGAATATCCTTTGCAGGCACCCAACCCCAGTGAAGTACCCAACTACCTTCACTTTTTAATTTCTTATTCAACTGCTGAGATCACAGGCGTTTCTTATTGATGATTTTTTGCACCTTCAACCAATATAATCCTCTCTGTCTCTCCCTGAGACATGTAGTTACAGGTTACCACCTGGCTGTTTCTCACTGAACTCTAATGAAAAGCTAAGGGCAATGGCCCATATCCAATGAACAAATACAAAATAAAGCCAGATTTGATCTCAGATAAATACCAGGAATTGGTAAAGGTAGTACTTTGAGAATGAAATTTGGAGTGGAACTGTAAGAAATGATTTGAGTCTTCCCAATATTAAAGAAAATTACTGCTCACACATTAATGGATAGCACATAAACAGTCAAATGGATAAGCAATAGTGGAGGAGGTGAAAGAGATGTGAGTAAGGTGAGGTAGGGTGTCATTAGTAAACATATTTAAAAACTGTTCTTTTGGATGATGTCGCCATGGGACAGCATGTAGATGAGAAATAGGAGTGAGTCTTGGATCAGTCCTTGAGGAACACCAGAGAATATGATGTGGGAACAGAAGGAGAAGCCATTGCAAATGACACATGCTTACAATTAGATAAGAATGGAAACAGGCGAGATTACTTCCACCCCTCCAACCACTATGAAGAGGCATTGGAAAAGGAGGCCTTGGTCAACAATGTCCACGTTTGCACACAAATCAAGAAGGATAAAGAAAAATTATTTACTTTTACCACAGCCTATAGACTATCATTGTGACTTCTTAGAATTGTTTCTATACTGTTAGTGTAGGCACTAAGCTGGTTGGAGGGTTCTAACAAGGAGTTCCAGGAAAAATAAATACTGATTTGAGAGGTCCGAGGACTTTGGAGAGGAAAGCAATGATGTAGAAAGGACAACAGTTTGGTTAGAAGGTGGGAATCAAAGATTGGTTTTTGAGAATAAGGTTGATGGCAATAGAATTAAAGGAGAGAGGAAATACACTGGAAGAGAGAGAAACCCTAACAATACTGTTTAAAGTAAGGACAGAGGAGACATTGGCCTGTGAGCAATTTAGTGGGAACAGGATTCAGGAATCAGACTGTGGCTCTCCTGGGCAAAGGTATGAGGAGAGAAAGAAGAGAAACAAGATAAGATGCTCCTTTAGGGATAGAGTAGTTGCATGTTAAAGGAAGTTTGGCCCATGGAAATTATCTTGGTCTCTTAAATGACTCTGTAGTGCTGTTACATCAGGTGACAGCAGGATCCGGTAGTGTATTCTGTTGTCCAAATGCATCTGGCAGTGAACAGCAAAATCAATTGTCCATCATATCCTTTAAAATCTGCATCCAATGGAACACTAGAAACATCTTCATATTATCTACTTCATCAAATTCCTTAAGAATATTATATGTTTTAATTGGAGCACCTAACAATTGTTGAAACACAGGGCAATAGAGACAAAAGTGAAGACTGCAGATGCTGTAGATTAGAGTCGAGACTGTGGTACTGGAAAATCACTGCACGTCAGGCAGCATCTGAGGAGGAGGAGAATCGACATTTCAGGCAAAAGTCCTTCATCAAGAACATTCCTGATGAAGGGCTTTTGCCCGACATGTCGATTCTCCTGCTTCTCAGAAGACGCCTGACCTGTTGTGTTTTTCCAGCACCACACACTCTCGACATAAGGCAATAGAGGCCTAGTCTTCTCTAACTCTTCTCATACAACCTACTGCTGCCCAACCTGGTGACCTTCATTGCACTGTCTCTGAGAGAAACATTCCTCCTTAGGTAAGGAAATCAGAATTATATGTTGTATCCCAACCTTAGTTTTGAACTGTGCCATGAAATATTTTAATATCTACCAGAAGAAGTTCAATGTTATATCCAAAACATGAGCTTTCTATCAATGTATCATTAAAGCATTGACTTAGTCTTAGGCTTATATTCTGGAATGGAATCTTAACCTATATCGTTCTAATGTTGTGGTAGCAGTGGCGACAATTAGAGCAACATATTGAAAATCATTAAATATAGAAAATTCACAGCTTTGTCAAGACCTATTTTCTATATTCAACTCAATAAACAGCAATAGCTATATCCACATTCTCAAAATACAGTAATCAATTTCAAAAAAGTGTTTTATAATAATTATTGTTGCAAAGAATGTTATATAAGCAACCTTATGATGAAGCCTTTTTAAACCCTGTGTTTATTGATACATTTTTGTTCATGTCTAATTTTGGTAGGATTAAAGTCTTCTGAGAGAAGAAAAATGTATTGTCCTGTATCTCTTATCATTATCACAATTATTAATTTAGTGTCCTCTACCCACTTGCCCCCTTGACAGAATAACATACTCAAAGCCAGTCTTATTATCTGCTATTCACCAGCACAAGAAATAAGTACTGTATCACATTTGGAGTACTGCGTTTTTTTCCTGCAATTATGCCTTATTATATGTTTACTATTCAAAGTGTGCAGGTGTAGGCTGCAGAACAATGGTCGCTGAGATTTGACCTCATTGGCAGCAGTTTCCTCAGTGACTCATATTTAGCTGTCAGTTAGTTTGAGACTGTTTCACTGCTAATTTACTGTGTAGAGCAGTCTGCAATTAGGAGGTTTTCAGAAGCAGCTGTGTGCATTTGTACAATAGCACAACTACCCTCCAACAATACCTCCCTCCCCTCCCGTCCCCACACCCAATTTGGCTTCTAGCAGGGCATGCTGCGGATCCACTGATTTGATTGCTAGTATCATTAAGTGCGGTTCAATGATGAGCCAGTGTATGCACCAGACCTAAACTCAATTATGGCCTTGGACTGCACAACTGCAAATTGAGATTGAAGAAAAAGATTCTGGAGGCCTGAACTTGGTCTGATTTTTAACCAAAAAATATGCTACAGAGTAGCATGAAGCTCTATAACTCATTAACCCAGTGCAGAAGGAAATTCTAGATGTGGTTTTGAGAAGAGGCATTTTAAAAATACTGTAATTGGATGTTGGGTAAAGCTGTGCCTGGTGACTCAGCCTTTTGACAGCCGACAAATTAATGCTTCCTTGAATAGCATTTATAGCTACCCCAAATCACTCTGACAACTGAATAGATTGTCAGGCCACTTCAGAGAGTAGCTAAGACTCCCAGCAAAATGGGAGTGACTTTTCAATGCAGCAAGAACAGTTTTTCTTTCTCTGAGAAGGACATTAATGTCAGTTGAGCTTTTATGGCAATGGAGCAGCTTCAGAGTCGCTTTTACTTGCACCAGATATTTTACTTCCAAATTTTTTAAAACTATCTTGGTGGGATTAGGACAATGCTTTTCTAGTCCAGACCTTTGGATTACAAATCAGAGAATATAACAGGGATGAGTGCTTTTTTTTATATTGTTATAATATCTGATCTGTGAGGGATTAGTGTTATCAGAAGGTGCAAAGATAAATAACTTTCCTCTCTGTGTTACCAATATCTCTCATCAATCACTATACTCACAACAATACATGGAAAGTTTAAAATTCTATGTGTAGATATAGAATCTCAATGAAAATTTTTGTTCTAACTCCACATTTCTTCGCATAATCTTGATTCTGTGATAAAAGCAAAACATGCTGAAGCAACTCAGCAAGTCTGGCAACATCTGAGTACAGAGAAACAGAGTTTTAATTTCAAGTCTGACATGATTTTTCTTCAGAACTTTATTTTGTGGTATGTACCTGCTCCAGGGAATAACATACCTGTGAAAGAATGTAACTTACTATTGGAAATGATTATACATTTCAGGTCAATTTATATTCAGAGGAATTTTCCCAGCCTTGGAGCAATGGTTCCTGGTGTGACACTTGGGAAAATCCAGAGAGAATGCAAAAATCAAATTCCTGACATTGAGACAAAAACTCCCAACTTTCCCATTAAGATTTCAAGAACTAGATAAGAATTTTACCTAGAAGCAGCAAGGATGCTATTTCCATCTTGTTATTAGATAATTTCACCTCATTTATATACAGTACATGATTCTACTAGGTCCTGGTGAGAAACTAGACAATGCCAGAACATTTACTTGGTAGATGAGACTCTCCAGTGTCTTCTCCAGGTCTCCTCATTGACCTTCATTCACCAACATCTCATGGTACACACCATAGGCAGTGACTGCATTCATTCTCCATTCATGGAAGTTGACATCAGTGTAACACACCACCATGGCCGATTTTGAACTGACTCAGAAGCCACTGAGCACTTCACTGCTGCAGTTTGGATCTCACTAATGTCTTACATTGCAATGCTGTTGCCAGGTAGTTCAGAGCACAGGGGCCATTGCCCATGTCATGAGTCTGCAACGGATGCATCCTTGGGCTCTTAGCTTGTTTTCTGAGTGCTTACTCAGCTTGCACCTACTTAGTCACTCACAGTTTCTCTGCCCTGCCTTTTAACATGTTGCTACTTCATTCAGAACTTAAAGGCTCATAGCATCTCTTTCTATCATCGCATTTTAGTGCAGATAGAAAGGCAGCAGCTTGCCAAGCTTATGAGCTCTGAACAGTCATGTTGATTTAGAGCACTGTTCCTTGTAAGTGTCACACCTACAGCATGTACCAACAGTTACACAGTAAACATACTGCATGCATTTCATCAAAGCTCAATGTCTGAAACGCTAAACAGAGTTGTCCTCAGCCGAGTGAAAGGGGATCACAGTTAGTCAGGGAGTCCTGCCATGCTCAGTCCAGGCTATCAACCAATATTAGTGCAGGGGGTTGGCCATGGTTAGTCAGGCACTAGATGCAGTCAGGTTCTGGAGATCCATTTTTACTTTGCACTTTGAGAGGAAGAAAGTGGAATCAGGTGTAATGGTATAAACAGTTGAATAAAGGCAACTACAGAGGCATGAGGGAGGAGCTGACCAGAATTGACTGTGAGAGGAGCCTAGCATGAAAGACTGTGGAACAGCAATGACAGGAGCTTCTGTGAGTAATTCGAGAGACAAAGCAAAAATTCATCCTGAGGTAAATGAAGAATTCTAAAGGGGGATGAGGCAACCATGACTGACCAGGGAAGTCAGGGACAGCATGAAAGCAAAAGAGAGAGCATATAATGTGGCAAAGGGCAGTGGGAAGCCAGAGGATTGGGAAGCCTACAAAGGCTAACAGAGGACAATGAAGAAAGAAATAAGAAGTAAGAAGATTAACTATGAGGGTAAGCTAGCTGGCAACATTAGGAAAGATTGCAAGAGTTTCTTTAGATATCTAAAGGGCAAAAGAGAGAGAAGAGTAAACATTGGGCTACGGGAAAATGATGTTGGAGAACTAGTAATGCGGAACAAAGAAATGAAAGAGGAACTGAATAAGCACTTTGTGCCATGTCTTCACGGTGGAAGGCACTAGCAATTTATCCCAAAATTTTAGGAGAGTCAGGGGGCAGAGACGAGTATGGTGGACATCACCAAAGAGAAGACGCTAGAAAAACTGAAAGGTCTGAAAGTGGATAAATTACCTGGACCAGATGAGCTACACCCTAGAGTTCTGAGGGAGATAGCTGAAAAGATAATAAGAGGTGTTAGTAGTGATCAAAAGCGAAAGATGGGAAATTATAGGCTAATTAGTCTGACCTCAGTCATTGGTAAGATTTTGGAGTCCATTTTGAAGGATGAGATTTCTGAATACTTGGATCTGCATGGTAAAATAGGGCAAAGTCAGCATGGTTTCATCAAGGGGCGGTCATGCTTTCAAATCTGTTAGAATTCTTTGAGGAGGTAACAAGTAGGTTAGACCAAGGAGAGCCAATGGATATTATCTGTCTGGACTCCAGAAGGCAGTTGATAAGATGCTACACAAGATGTTACTGAGTAAGATAAGGGCCTGTGGTGTTAAAGGCCAGGTGTTAGCATGGATAGAATACTGGCTGTCTGGCAGAAGGCAGAGAGTGGGATTAAAAGGGCCCTTCTCAGGATAGAAGCCAGTGGTGTTCCTCAAGAGTCGGTGTTGGGACCACAACTTTTCAGTTTATTCATTAATGATCTGTATGAAGGAACTGAGGTCATTCAAGCTAATTTTGCAGATGATACAAAGATAGGTAGAGGGACAGGTAGTATTGAGGAGGTGGGGAGGCTACAGAAAGATTTAGACGGGTTAGAAGAACAGGCAAAGAAGTGGCAGATGAAATACAATGTGGGAAAATGTGAGGCCATGAACTTTGGTAGGAAGAATAGAGTCATGGTCTATTTTCTAAATGGAGAGAAAACCCAGAAATCTGAAGTGCAAGGGACTTAGAGTCCTAGTCCATATTTCTCTTAAGGTAAACTCATAGGTTGAGTTGGTAGTTAGGAAGGCAAATACAATGTTGTCATTCATCTCAAGAGGACTACAATATAAAAGCAGGGATATACTTCTGAGGCATAATAAGGCTCTGGTTAGACCATATTTAGAGTATTGTGAACAACTTTGGGCCCCATACTTCAGAAGGATATATTGATCCTGGAGTGGGTCCAGAAGAGGTTAATGAGAATGGTCCCAGGAATGAAAGACTTAACATATGAAAAACATTTGAGGACTCTGGAACTATACTCGATGGAGTTTAGAAGGAAGAGGGGGGTCTAATTGAAACTGACAGAATACTGAGCGGCCTAGACAAAGTGGATGTTAGGAAGATGTTTCCATTGATAGGAGAGACAAGGACCAGAGGACACCACCTTAGAGTAAAGGGAAGACCATTTGGAATGAAGACAAGGAGGAACTTCTTTAGCCAGAGTGTGGTGAATCTATGGAATTCATTGTCACAGAGGCTGTGGAGACTGGATCATTGAGTATATTTAAAACAGAGATAGATAGGATCTTGGTTGCCAAGGGGATCTAAGGTTATGGCTGAAAGCAGGAAAATGGGTTTGAGAAACCTATCAGCAGACTCAATGGGCCAAATGGCCTATTTTCTGCTCCAATGTCTTATTTCTTTCCAAATTGTATATTGGGCAATGGTCATTCTTAAAACTCATGTCTGACCAGTGCAGGGATGCTAAGTAAATCAGCCAGGAAGCTATAGTAGCATCAGTTTGGAGACTGGACAATTCTTAGTCGGGAGGCTGGCCTCATAACTGGGCCAGGGTCAGTCCTGGAGTTTAGCCAGGAGATGTCATGAGCAGTCCATGATATTCTGGGGATGGTGGGAAACTCAAGTGTGTGAATGGAGACATAATGTTGGAACACAGAGAGGATTAGGATAGTGAAGTGTGGACAACTTCGCATATAAGGGTTGGATCTGATATAGCATGGAACAGCATGTGGTAACACAGGAGGGAAGTTTGTTGCAAGTCACCACCATCTTGGCTTCAATGGGACAGTTCAATGGAAAGTGATAGAAGGCATGGCAAGGCGATAAGCTCTGGCTGAGGGAAAATACGTGATACTGGGCGGCACGGTGGCACAGTGGTTAGCACTGCTGCCTCACAGCGCCAGAGACCCGGGTTCAATTCCCGCCTCAGGTGACTGACTGTGTGGAGTTTGCACATTCTCCCCGTGTCTGCGTGGGTTTCCTCCGGGTGCTCCGGTTTCCTCCCACAGTCCAAAAATGTGCAGGTTAGGTGAATTGGCCATGCTAAATTGCCTGTAGAGTTAGGTGTAGGGGAATGGGTCTGGTGGGTCGTGCTTCGGCGGGTCGGTGTGGACTTGTTGGGCCAAAGGGCCTGTTTCCACACTGTAAGTAATCTAATTAGTTGACAATGAACAAGAATCACTGGATGATAACATGGGGAGCTTCAAAGTTGATGGATTCACAGGGCCAGCTACATAAAAGGGTTTTTGAAAGATTTGGGGATGGTGGGGGTCTTGACTTTCTGGCAGTGTCTCTAACTCCCTCTCAGGAACAGAACCTAGATAATTTGTCATTCTTGACCAAATCTCAACTTCACAATAAGGATGAGAAATGGCTGAAGCACATTCACCATGAATGGAGTAAGTTTGTTTTGATTTGTCCCTGGGGCTTGTTGGTGATGTGAGTCCCTTCAAGGGGCAATTACATTAATTTGGTATCAATCGATTCAGCAATGATACAAACCCAACATCAAATTATTCCATGTGTAGCTCATGCATTGACCAAAAATGCACATTACAAATTGCAAATCTTGGTCACAATTATGATAATATCACTGATCATACCAAAGTAATCTTAGTAATCCCAGAGGAACAGAAGGGATCACTGCTGAATTTGCAGTTAGCAATTCTCAAATATATTCCAAAGACTATTGGCTGCACAAGGACTTGGAGCTGCTGTCTTCTCATACTGAACTGTAAGTATGTGAGAACATGGGCTCTTACATTAAAGGCTGCATTTCTTAAATGGTGAAGGGAGCGAATGGAGGAGAGATGTTAATATACCTACATTCAAAGTAACACAAAGTATGTGAGTGACACGCTTTGTGCTGCATACTTCGGCATAAGGTGTAATATCTCAAAGGTGCTGCAGAAGCGTGATTAACCCTCCTTATTCTGGGAGGCCACCTTTATCATATCTCAAGCTCTATGGTAAAGATTTATTTCTGTTGGTACAATTCTCTGGAATCTCATCACAGAGAAACTGATTCTGATATTCCCCACATAGAATTGGTGTATACATCCCGAATGCATCCAGCAAAAGTAGGTGTTTTTGTCACTGTCACAGTCATACAAAGAAAACACTGATGATTGAGGAGTGTTAGCAAGCCCAGGAACAATCTGCATTGGCTGCTGAACAACCTCCACATAGAGAAGCTGCATCAGATACTCGCCTCAGGATGCGCAGGAGTTGTAGGAGGTCCAGAGTTTATCAACCTTGCTGATATTTCCAACGGAACACTGAAACACAGTATGAGCACAGACTGAGGATGTCCTGGGACATTACAGCAGAACCATGTCAACTGCTGGACCAGGACCATTACTGTAAAGGAGTGGGTAGCTATACTACCCAGGACTGCTTCTGTGAAGGTGGCTAACCTCCCCAGCAGTCTTCAAGATGACAGCAGTGCTTAATTTTTATGGAGCTAGCTCTTTCCAAGAAACCATGGTGACCTGTGTGGAATCCTCCAATCCTCATTCCACGTGTTTATAGAGGATGTCATAAATTCAATTTGTAGAATATCACAGTGCTCCATCTCCTTTCCTACAATGCGATCAGTGCTGCAGCACGGGCAGTGGAAGATTTCAACACCTGGCTTCCTCCAGGTTTGGGATACTATAGACTGTGCATATATCCATTTGAGACCACCATTTTGTAATGCAACTGAATCCATTAAGGACAGCATTCCATTCAGTCAATGTTCAACCTATCAGCAATTTTCACTACCATACATTAGAGGTCTGCTCCAGGTATCCTGGAAATGCCATGATGCCTATGTTCTTGATAATACCCAAGTTCCTGCCTCATTTAAAAGGCTAAGTGCCATATAAGAGATGGAAATGTGTTGCTGGAAAAGCGCAGCAGGTCAGGCAGCATCTAGGGAACAGGAGAATCGATGTTTCGGGCATTAGCCCTTCTTCAGGAATTGGTTGTCCTGGTTGGGTCCAAGTTTTGTTGGTCGGAACGTAGTCCGGAGTCCGTGCGGGATAAGTCGGTTCCGTAGGCAGGTGCTGAGGAAGGAGATATGGCTGTGGTAGCGAGTCTGTTTGAGAATGTGGCTGAAGAGCTTCTGTGCAGAGGAGATGACCTGGGGAGTGCAGTGAGAGAGGGACTTACTGAAACCTTTGTAGAGGGAGAAAGAGAGCTTCTTCAAGGAAGGCATCCTTGTAAGATTTTCCAGCAACACATTTCCATCTCTGATCTCCAGCATCTGCAGACCTCACTTTCTCCTCTAAGTGCCATATAAGGATAGCTGCTGGAAGACAACAGATAGCTTCTCTTACTGTGGCTGAAGACTCCTTTGCGGAACCCTCCCAAATGAAGCCAAGCACCAACACATTGCACCCCACTCTTCCACTAGGGCTATCATGGAACAGACAATAGGGCTCTTCAAGATAAGGTTTGGATGTGCTTTGCAGTGCACTTCAGAGAGAGTGTGTTGCATAATCTTGACATAACAGGAGCAGACAAAGAGGGGGTTTCGTGGATGTTGAAGAGTTGGGAGAGCAGTAGCAGTCTTCCAAGAAAGATGATGAGGATATTGGCCGGGAGAAGCATCAATTTCACTGTGCTAGAGCGATGCAACTTCAGGAGGACACCTGACGAAGGAGCAGCGCTCCGAAAGTTAGTGCTGCCAAATAAACCTGTTGGACTACAACCTGGTGTTGTATGATTTTTAACTTTATTACTAAACAAGCACTGCTTGATAACACTTTCGGTCGCCTCTTCCATCAGTTCACTGAGGACCGAGAGTAGATTGGTGGGATGGTAATTGGCTAGTTTGAATCTGATCTCCTTATAGAGTCTGGCACATACTTGGGTAATTTTCCACATCGTCTGGTAGATGCCAGTGTTGTAGCTGTTCAAAAACAGATAAACTTGGGGTGCAGCAAATTCTCGGCAGTACATCTTCAGTGCAATTAGCAGAATGCTGTCAGGGCCCATAGAGTTTGCAGTATCCAGTGTCTTCTGCTGTTTCTTGATATCATGTGGAATGAATCAAATTAACTGCAGACTGGCATTTTGGATGCAGAAAAATTCCAGAAGTCTTCACCAAAGTACTTAGTCTTTCTAGAAATCATAAACGTAAAGATTGAAGGATGTCTGAAATTTATTGTTATCCAGGAGACTTTGCAGAGATTGGCAATATTTCTATTCTTCTTGGGATGTGTGAACAAGCTTCTTAACTCCGATACAATAATCACATAACCAAGTGCTACAGTGAAAATGACAATCGGTCAGATTTAGGATAAATTCTTGCAAGATTCCTGAATTAGATCTGGCTTATATTCATTCAAGCATCTCAGTCATCTTTTGATTTGGAAGTGTGCTGAGATATGAAAGTAATCTACAATCATGCAGGATTTGCTTTGTTTCATAAAATCCCTATAGTGTTGGCCATTCGGTCCATCAAGTCACATCAACCCTCCAAATAGCATCTCATTCAGATCCACCCCTACCCTATTCCTGTTACCCCGCATTCCCCATGGCTAATCCACCTAGCCTGCACATTATTGGCCATTTACTTGTGCTCCGGATGAAACCCACGCAGACACAGGGAGAACGTGCAAACTCCACACAAACAGTCATAGAGTCATAGTCATAGAGATGTACAGCATGGAAACAAATCCTATAGTCCAACCCATTCATGCTGACCAAATATCCTAACCTAATCTAGTCCCATTTGCCAGCACTTGGCCCAGATCCCTCTAAACCTTTCTTATTCAGCCTTTTAAATGCTGTAATTGTACCAGCTCCCCCACTTCCTTTGGCAGCTCATTCCATACATGTACCACCCTCTGTGTGAAGCAAATGCCCCTTAGGTCTCTTTTATATCTTTCCCCTCTCACCCTAAACCTATGCCCTCTTGTTCTGGACTCCCCCACCCCAGGGAAAAGACTTTATCTATTTATCCTATATATGCCCCTCATGATTTTATAAACCTCTAAAAAGTCAACCCTCGGCCTCCAATGCTCCAAGAAAACAGCCCCAGCCTATTCAGCCTCTCCCTGTAGCTCAAATCCTCCAAATCCTGGCAACATCCTTGTAAATCTTTTCTGAACCCTTGCAAGTTTCACAACATCCTTCTGATAGGAAGGAGACCAGAATTGCATGCGGTATTCCAAAAGTAGCCTAACCAATGTTCCTGTACAGCCACAACATGACCTCCCAACTCCTGTACTCAATACTCTGACCAATGAAGGAAAGCATACCAAACTCCTTCACTATCCTATCTGCCTGTGACTCCACTTTCAAGGAGCTATGAACCTGCACTCCAAGGTCTCTTTGTTCAGCAACACTCCCTAGGACCTTACCATTAAGTGTATAAGTCCTGCGAAGATTTGCTTTCTGAAACTGCAGTAGCTCACATTTATCTAAATTAAACTCCATCTGCCACTTCTTTTTAGATTAGATTAGATTTCTAAGCCCATTGGCCCAACTGATCAAGAGTCACCTGAGGGTGGAATCAAATCTGAGTCCCTGGCACTGTAAGGCAGCAGTGCTAACCAATAAGTTACCATTCTGCCCCAAAGTGAGCATGCTTTCAAGAATTACAGACACTAAATAATGTACAAATAAAACAAAACCTCAGAAAACTCTGCAACACCTTTGATTCAACTAAGTAGTAGAACAACAACGTTTTTTTGTGTGTTAATGCATTTTCAAATTACTTTCACAATGGAGGTAAAATTCTCTTTCAGTAATCATAGCGCAGGAGAAAATTTGTGGGAATATGGACCGTTGTTATTTTAATTCAATAAAATACTTGCTTATCCTTGCAAAATAGGTCAGTTGAAACTCTCTAATTATATAATTTAAAATCCTCTTGTTATGTAATAGATGCTGATGTAAACTGGAACCTGAAAGTACGTCTGTCCCTGGGCTGCCAGTTGGAATGCTTGGAAGATTTATCGTTCATTCCTAGTGACTCCTGAGTAATCCAGGAGGTTTTGCAAACCTCATGTTGTCATGCCGGTATTCAGTTGCTGTCCTGACAAACTGCAGAAATATCAGAAACCTGCAGGAGGACCATTTACTTTCATATGGGATTTATTTTATGACTGTAATAGTCAATTTAATGATACAAAGTCTATGGATCACAAAAACTACTTTAAGAGTTCGCTATTGCAGTTTTAAATCTCTTGCTTGATTTCTTTTTCATCCAGAACAATTGGCACCCTGATGGCTAGCTTCAGTTACTCACACTTGTGTTTCTCAGGGCATGAACCTATAGGTAATTTCCTACATTATAACAGTGACTACACTTCAAAAAATATTTCATTTTCTATAAAGCTCCAGGATATTCTAAGTTTATAAAATACGTACATGAATATGAGTCAGTGTTTTTCTCTCTCCATTCACTCTAGAGACCAAATGATGGTTCAGTGGTTAGCATTGCTGTCTCATAGCACCAGGGACCCAGGTTCAATTCCGCCATCAAGCGACTGTCTGTGTTGAGTTTGCACATTCTTCCTTCGTCTTTGAGGGTTTCCTCCCAAAATCCAAACCTGTGCAGGTTAGGTGGATTGACCATGCTAAATTGCCCATATTGTGCAGGCTAAATTGATTAGCCAGGGGAAAAGCAGAGTTACAGGGATAGGGTGGGACACAATGGGCTGAATGGCCTGCTTCCATTCTGTGGGGTTCCACCGATTCCTCCTGAAATAAAGGGCTGTGGTACTGTATGTTGAAAAGTAACAGCTATAACACTTTGTGGCACCTTTTAAGTAGAAAAAATATGTCCCATGATCTTTTTAAAAACGATAAAATCCAAACACTGTAAAACAATATATCAACCAGATAAAGGGGATGATTTAACTCCTCTCTTTTTAATGTCTTCTCTGTTGGTCAAAATAATTTGTTCTTTTCATCACACAACTGTTACATTTCAAGTTACAAAGAGTACTACTCAAAACTAAGAAGCCAATTGCAAGACTTTCTTGAGTGAAAGAAAAAAGAATGCTATTACTTAATATCCCTGAAAAAAATTACATCAAACACACACAGACACAGACATAAACTATAAAAAAGAAAGTGTCTAGCACAGAGAGGAAGAGAAAAGGCTATGTAGTTTATAAATTCACGGAGTCTCAGGATATCAGATTTTAACTTGAGGTCACAGTTGTTTAATTAATGAATGGTATCCTCAGCAGCAGTGAAGCATATAGATCCTCCAACTCTTGGTGAATGATTCTTTTCTCTGATTTGCATTGTTATTGACGCTAGCTTGCAGGAGATGGAGGAGAAAACAGACAGAGGCAGACTTTCAGTCTTGCTATAATCCAGAGTGTTCTCTCTACTCAAAATCAGTGGCTGAAATAGGGCTCAATTATAAATTCCTCAGTCTGGCCTCATTGTCTCTCCAAGCTGAATGTTTCGCAGGCAACATTTCAAACCCAATATCAGCCATTTATCAGATGCAGATTGAAATAGGAGATGCTAGTTTCTTGATGCCTGTTTTAGTGTATAGTTTCAATACCTTAAAATAAAATAGTATCTTAAGATTTCCTGAACACATCTCAGTTATTGGTCAAGTGATTGCTGCAGCCATCTTGAGTCAGTGTTTGTTTTTTTAAAACCATCTTAGTCCAGGAAAAGTCTTAGGCATTAAATCCAGACCATGGAAGTTGAATATTGTTCATCTGCATTTTACCACTAGCATGACAAAGAAAAATGATACCAGACCACTTAAGGAAATATTTTGAAAACTGACCAAGAGCTTGCTGAAGATGTAGTTTTTAAGAAGTTTCTTCAAAGAGGAATTTAAGATGGAGAGACAGAAAGGTTAGGGAGCAAATTCTTACGATGTAGGTAACTTGAAGGCCTAATGATAAATATTACAAAGATTACAACTATTATCAAATTATATGAAGTACTTCTAAAGGTCATTCAACTCTCTAAACACACATCCAATACACTACCATTAAACGTTTCTATTGAAGATTACGTCCTTCGTACAGTAGACTTCAAATGTATTGTAAAACTTTCGTGTCAGTTTCATACAGATTTTAGAACAGATTGTTGACTTTGACCTCTGAAAAGAGAAAAATAATAAACATATGTGTTTAAATTATGGTAGATGATGATAAACACTCCATTCCTGTTTCATATAATTTTAATCATGCCGCATGATGCAATCACTACTAAAACTACAGCAAATATACTCCAAGTTGATCATTTTATAATCATAGAAAATCAATTGCATGATTGCATGGTCCAACAGACAAATTGTTCACTTTAATCAAAGTAATAAATGGCAATGGCTGATGATCAAGATAATGGTGATCAATTAGTGTTCTTTTATTTATTGCAGGTATAAAATACAATGGCCCCTTTTATATCGTGTATCATGATTTTTATTAAGACTAAACCATTTTGTTTATGCGTTTAAGGCCAGATTTTTCTCTCTGCTGCAATAACAATGAGATTTCAAATCACCTCATGACTATGTCCATGATCACATTCAAATTTCCAGGTATAAGCTCGCGGCCATAATTTGTTCAGACGATGAAACCATTTTTACTATCACTGAGTCATCTGTGTCGAGTGGGTGGAATAAAATTGCTATTTTACTTTGCAGCAATTTGGCGTGACCAGCATCCTGGAATTTGTGTTCTCAATTTGCTGCATTGACTAATCAAGTAGCCTTTCAAATGTTAGTAACCATTATGACTGTATTGATGCTGATGTCCAGAAATGCTTAGACAAAAACAATATAGTAATGATTATATGAACTCACTTCCTTGTATCTTGTAATACACCATCCATCCATATTTGGAAAATTCTGGATGTGGTATTGAGTGACGGAAAATGAGGAAAAGGCTTTGCCATTAAATGAAATTCTATTCTACTTAGGTTACATTTTGAATTACCCCATGATGTGGGCGGCACGGTGGCACAGCAGTTAGCACTAGGTTAGCACAAGGCACTAGGTTGCCTTGTTAGTTAAGAACAAAATTAAATCTATGGTGCTGAATGACATAGTGTCGGATGATGTGGAGTCTGTGTGGGTGGAATTGAGGAACCACAAAGGCAAGAAAACCATAGTGGGAGTTATATACAGACCTCCTAACAGTGGTCAGGACCAGGGGCGCAACATGTACCGGGAAATAGAAAAGGCATGTCAGAAAGGCAAGGTCACGGTGATCATGGGGAGCTTCAATATGCAGGTGGACTGGGTAAATAATGTTGCCAGTGGATCCAAAGAAAGTGAATTCATAGAATGCTTACAGGATGGCTTTTAGGAACAGCTTGTCATGGAGCCCACAAGGGAGCAGGCTATTCTGGACCTAGTGCTATGTAATGAACCAGACTTTATAAAAAATCTTAAAGTAAGGGAACACTTAGGAAGCAGCGATCATAATATGGTAGAGTTAAGTCTGCAGTTTGAAAGAGAGAAGGCAAAATCAGATGTAATGGTGTGACAGCTAAATAAAGGTAATTATGTGGGCATGAAAGAGGAACTGACGAAAATAGACTGGAAGCAGAGCCAAGCAGGGAAGACAGTAGAG
>NC_057714.1:41164542-41220556 GCF_004010195.1 Chiloscyllium plagiosum | reverse complement strand
TGTCCAGCGGCGATTCACACGGATGATCTCTGGAATGGTAGGTCTAACATATGAGGAACGGCTGAGGATCCTGGGATTGTATTCATTGGAGTTTAGAAGATTAAGGGGAGATCTAATAGAAACTTACAAGATAATACATGGCTTGGAGAGGGTGGATGCTAGGAAATTGTTTCCGTTAGGTGAGGAGACTAGGACCTGTGGACACAGCCTTAGAATTAGGGGGGGTAAATTCAGAACAGAAATGCGGAGAGATTTCTTCAGCCAGAGAGTGGTGGGCCTGTGGAATTCATTGCCACAGAGTGCAGTGGAGGCTGGGACGCTAAATGTCTTCAAGGCAGAAATTGATAAATTCTTGATGTCACAAGGAATTAAGGGCTATGGGGAGAATGCGGGTAAGTGGAGTTGAAATGTCCATCAGCCATGATTGAATGGCGGAGTGGACTCAATGGGCCGAATGGCCTTACTTCCGCTCCTATGTCTTATGGTCTTATGGTCTATAATTGCTGGGCCTAGCTTTACAATGTTCTTTTAACCAAAGGTTTGAATTCTCCAGCCCTGCATCATCACCCCTGAATCTAAGGAGAACTGAAAGATTGTTACTGGTGTCTTTGCAACTTTCACTCTCACTTCTTTCTTTATCCTTGAATGTCTCTCATGTGATCCAGGTGCCTTCCCAAATTTAAGTACCATCAACATAAAGACCATACCTTTTTATTTCCTTTATTTTTGGAGGGTGTATGAAACAAATTGAGACATTGCTTTCAACCAAGGACACTGTGTAAAGAGGTGGCTGCTACTTTAAAAGACGTGGCTGCAACTTTAAAAATCATGGTTATTTGACAATATTGTGAATTAATGCCTTTTCCTGGAACACTGAGAGCAAAAGTAAATGGAACAGAGTCAGTGAGTTCCGAACTAAGGACAACTGCTTGACATCAACATTTTGATTGGCTCCTGACCAGTACTGCAGAAACATATAGCCTACAAAGTTAAAGCATCAAAATGCCCGTGTCTCTCTCTTCTATGCGGTGTTGATAAGTGACAAGGGATAAAATGAAACATCAGGTTTTGTACTATACGTTGGCACTGGAAACTGCTAAACATCTTCCTGCATGTGGAAAAGATGTCCTTGACAAATTTGCAAGAAATCTCAAAGCCAGGTTAATTGAATTAGCAAATAAATTGGAAGTGGAATTGAAGACCAGAGCTAAAAAGATATGGCTAATTGAAGGACTAGACCAGCATTTGTGTTCAGTAGCAACACAAACAAGATCAGGTACTCCATGTTGTGAGACAACATAGTCAGTTAATAACAAATTACTATTGAACCATTCAGCATGAAGAAAAATATTGAAGCTAGAGATGACAGGAAAAGACAGTTTAGAAAACTAGAAACTTAAATTTCGAAGGGAAAAGAGAACAGAATCACATGTATATGTGAGAGAGAAAATATAACCTTCGGGTGGTACAGTTAAAAAACTTTAGAAGCTGAAGAGGCTCTGATAAGGGAAGTCCTAATTGTTATCTAAAATCCAGTATGGAAATCTTTAGGTTTGCACACGCCCTACCAAAATCTGAAGAAAAGGTCAACGAGGCATTCTTCTTGTCATTTGCAAAAATAGCGAGACAAATGAAGTGGAATGGCCAAAACTGGATGTTACACATTGACGGGTAAAGCACGGGAAACTTATACTCACTGATTATGACACTATGAAGAATAAACTATAATGGGTTCACATGAGTTAGTTCCTGAAGTATGCAGGCAAAAGTTTTCAAATTTGAGGAAAGAGCCTGGGCAAAGCTATATTGAATTTGATAGGATTAAGCAAATTCATTTTGACAGGATTTTGATGGTTTTTGAAGTTGAAACCATGCATGAAATTTGCAGAGCGATCATTCTCTTAGAATTTAAAACTCACTACCTTTTGTAATAAGGACCTGCATTGAAAATCAAAGAGTTGCAACTGCTAAACATGCAAGACCATAAGACATAGGAGTGGAAGTAAGGCATTTGGCCCATTGAGTCCACTCTGCCATTCAATCATGGCTGATAGGCATTTCAACTCCACTTACCCGCATTCTCCCCGTAGCCCTTAATTCCTTGCGAGATCAAAAATTTATCAATCTCTGCCTTGAAGACATTCAACATCCCAGCCTCCACTATGCTCTGTGGCAATGAATTCCACAGGTCCACCACTCTCTGGCTGAAGAAATATCTCCTTATTTCCATTCTAAATTGATCCCCTCTAAATTTAAGGTTGTGCCCATGGGTCCTAGTTTCCCCACCTAATGGAAATAATTCCCAGTGTCCACCCTTTCTAAGCCATGCTTTATCTTGTAAGTTTATATTAGATCTCCCCTCAACCTTCTAAACTCCAGTGATTACAATCCCAGGATCCTCAGCTGTTCATAGTAAGTTAGGCCTACCATTCCAGGGATCATCCGTGTGAATCTCTGCTGGACATGCTCCAGTGCCAGTATGTCCTTCCTGTGGTGTGGGGCCCAAAATTGGACACAGTATTCTAAATGGGGCCTAACTAGAGCTTTATAAAGTCTCAGTAGCACATTGCTGCTTTTATATTCCAACCCTCCTGAGATAAATGATAACATTACATCTGCTTTCTTAACCACGGACTCAACCTGCAAGTCAACCTTTAGAGAATCCTGGACTAGCAATCCCAGATCCCTTTGTGCTTTGGCTTTATGAATTTTCTCACCGTTTAGAAAATAGTCCATGCCTGTATTCTTTTTTCCAAAGTGCAAGACCTCCCATTTGCTCACGTTGAATTTCAACAGCCATTTCCTCGACCATTCCCCTACACTGCCTAAACCTTTTTGCAGCCTCTCCATCTCCTCAGTACTACCTGCTTCGTATCTAACTAACTAAGTCGACCTAACTTCGTATCAACGGTGAACTTCACCAGAATGCCCCCAGTCCCTTCATCCAAATCATTAATATATAAAGTGAACAGCTGCGCTCACAACACTGAACCCTGCTGGACACCACTTGTCACCAGCTGCCAGTAGCAGCAGTATTGGCTGACAATTACGAGTTGATTCATAAAATTAAATTTCTTTTTCCATCCCTTCCCAAAACTCAAAAATGATAGGAAGTGGGAAAGTGAAGAGAAGGTAATTAGTCAGAGTAGAAAATCGATAGTTGGGAATGCCCCAATTCTCCTCGTCAGGTCAGAAAGGGAAGAAGTGTGGAGACTGAAAGTGAAAGTTGAAGCTCCAAGAGTTTCCATTGCAATAAAAGTTGGACATCTTTCTTCAGAATGCTGGAAGTTGCAAGGAAAGTACATGAGTTATAAAACAACTTAAAAAGAAAATTCCATGGATGAAATGCAATTTTAACTGCACAGATAAACACTTATTTGAGTGCAGCAGAGATCAATAAAATAGTTGAGAGTTAGAAAGGGTTTTTTTTTATCAGAAGGGGAAGATGACATCTTATTCAAATGTTGGATCTAAATCCATAACTTATGGTAGTTCTCCTATTACATTGTTGTTGTGCTTAATAGAAAATCATTTAATAGAAATAATGGGGCCGATGGGAAACTGGGTTTAGTAGACAATAGACAATAGACAATAGGTGCAGGAGTAGGCCATTCAGCCCTTCGAGCCTGTACCGCCATTCAATATGATCATGGCTGATCATTCCTAATCAATATCCTGTTCCTGCCTTATCTCCATAACCCTTGATTCCACTATCTTTGAGAGATCTATCCAACTCTTTCTTAAATGAATCCTGAGACTGGGCCTCCACTGCCCCCTGTGGCAGAGCATTCCACACAGCCACCACTCTCTGGGTGAAGAAGTTTCTCATCTCTGTCCTAAATGGTCTACCCCGTATTTTTAAGCCGTGTCCTCTGGTTCGGCACTGCACTCACCCATCAGCGGAAACATGTTTCCTGCTGCCAGAGTGTCCAATCCTTTCATAATCTTATACGTCTCAATCAGATCCCCTCTCAGTCTTCTAAACTCAATGGTATACAAGCCCAGTCACTTCAGTCTTTCAGCGTAAGGTAATCCCGCCATTTCAGGAATTGACCTCGTGAACCTACGCTGCACTCCCTCAATAGCCAGAATGTCTTTCCTCAAATTTGGAGACCAGAACTGCACACAGTACTCCAGGTGTGGTCTCACCAGGGCCCTGTACAGCTGCACAAGAACCTCTTTGCTTCTATACTCAATCCCTCTTGTTATGAAGCCAGCGTGCTATTTAACCTTCTTCACTACCTGCTGTACCTGCATGCCTGCCTTCATCGACTGGTGTACAAGAACACCCAGATCTCTCTGTACTGCCCCTTTACTTAAATTGATTCCATTGAGGTAGGAATCTGCCTTCCTGTTCTTGCCACCAAAGTGGATAACCATACATTTATCCACATTAAACTGCATCTGCCATGCATCTGCCCACTCACCTAACTTGTCCAGGTCAATCTCCTAACATCCTCATCACATTTCACCCTGCCACCCAGCTTTGTATCATCAGCAAATTTGCTAATGTTATTGCAGATACCATCTTCTATATCATTCACATATATTGTAAAAAGCTGTGGTCCATATATTGTAAAAAGCTGTAGTGGCAGACCAGCAAAAACAATCACTCACAATCGATCAAAGATCACCCAAACATCTAATGCAAAGTATAGCATAGAGTACATGAAGGTTGAAATCATATTTATTAATTAAACAAAAATAAATGTACCACAGTACATTTAAAAAATGTAAGAAAGCTGCTCTCTGTACAGAACCTGGCACAGAGCGCTGCTCTGTTGGCAGCTGACATCGGCGCACGTGCAGTACAACATGAAGATCAGCGCTGACATCGCGCATATGCAAGACGGCATGAAGACTTCGGCATGGACACTGGTGCATGTGCCGTATGGTGCAGACACTTTGGCACAGACATCGTGCATGCATAGAATGCAGCGTGCGAACTGATCCCTGCTGGAATCGTGCTATTGCCAACAGAGGTAAACGTTCTCCAAAATACTGTTCCCTATTTCTTCAGTGACGTCATAGCCAAATCGCGCTGCTGAAATGCACCTTATCCCAGAACTATCTGTATGGTAAGGGACATAAGGGCTACTGAAGATTTTCTTTCACTGGAGTTGTACCGAGTTCTCCCTCCAGAGATTTAAAAGACGTAACAGTTGCAAGAATTGTTTCCAGGTACTTTTTCATCATGTGTGGTGACCAGAGCATTGACTAAACAAAGTTTATCACCAGAGGCCAAAGCAGTATAACAAGCAGCTGTTAGAGTAGTTGATTGTTTAAAATGGATATAATTCAAAGGAAGTATTTGGCATGTCTTCATTCAATGAAACTCTAAAAGCAGATTCCAAGTTAAACAAGTTAACATAGTCAGCTCACATTAAATCTAAGACTAAAAGAGTTTTAGGGTACTAGTACATTAAAATAGGATTTCTAATGAGCAAGTGGAGATAACCTCGTAGACCTGTGGATGAGGAATGGACAGTTGCTTATCAGGTTGTTGTACCATACAGATATTGTAAGAAGATATTGCGAGTAGCACTTGAAACTATGATGGCAGGACATGTAGGAACATAAAAGACTCAAGCATTAGTTAATGGAATGCCCAGCTTTGAAAGGGATAGGGAACCACTGTGCTAATGGTTGTACAGGTTCATTTTCTAAACTATTTTACAGACTTACAACATTAGCAAAGAAAACACCCAGAATCTACAAGTCTTTTTCCTGGAATTCTTTTCTCAGTAGAAGTTCTTCGGAACCCAAAAGAGTGTCCAAAAGTGTTAATGGATGAATTGCGGCAAATTCCCAAAGACTCATATCTAGGTTGCTTACAATCAGAACTGAAGTTTCTAACTGAAGAGTTCATCTATGGCTATTTGCAATTCAACTTTGTCAACAGAAAATCTAGTGGACTTTAGAAGTCATCACCTTTTATCCCTTGTTTCCAGACTCTTGGCTCACAGGGGTTGTTTATTCCTTTTTGTTTTTTTTATAAAAGAATCATCTTTGCAGAGACTTTTTTATTGTGTATGTATGTGACCATGTATGGGATTAAAGGGATTTAGTTTTGATTCCAGATCACAGTCAAGGTGTTAATGCATGTTTGCTGCTTATTTTAATAATAAATTCTGCTGATAACAAATCGATTATTTTGAGGTCATTTCAGAGGTCTGGTAGACATCTCATTTATTTTGGATAGGAGAACAAAAGAAAAGTAATTTACCATTTTGATAATAGAATTAATGATGAAAGATGATTAATATAGTGATTTTGGCAATGATAGTACAGTTATTCAATGAAATCTGACCTTCACAACTCGTTTCATTATCAGATTTCATGGACTCCTAAAGGTATACCCTGCATGAATGTTCCTCCTACATGCAGTGATTAGCTGGCTCTGAGGCACACTTTCCCCAAGAAAGTAAAAGACATCCACCCTCTTTTCTGCCTACTCCACCAGACCTAAAATTCTGCAGAACCTGAATGTTCTCTCCCTCAGTCTTTGAATCATCCTTTCATAATGATTTCCCTGTCAGTCAGTAAGTTCTACCGCATCAGTATGGAATAGTGAGTGGGTGAGTGCAGCCTTCAAACGCAGTTCCGGGAAAATTGAGTATTGAACCTATAGTGACGGGTTCATCAGCTTTGGACACCTTGACATCATAATAATCATTAATTAGAGCAGAAGTTGCATTCTAAATCCACTCTTCCAAACAGCCATTTCCTAACAACACATTTCTAATTTAGTTCCTGCTTGCACCATTTAGTTGGAAAAACCTCCACAGTCCTTATTGATGCTTTGACTTAGAAATTTTTAACACTAGTTTAGCAATATTAAGGATTTTTGCCTCGATAGGGATTGATATCACCATATTTCATTAAGAAAAGACAAAACTAATTTCACATGAAACCTGTGCTGTCTTATTTCAGTGTCTTAATAATCACTTTAAATTCTAGGATAAAGTGAGGACTGCAGATGCTGGAGATCAGAGCTGAAAATGTGTTGCTGGAAAAGCGCAGCAGGTCAGGCAGCATCCAAGGAGCAGGAGAATCGACGTTTCGAGATTCCTGAAGAAGGGCTCATGCCCGAAACGTCGATTCTCCTGCTCCTTGGATGCTACCTGACCTGCTGCGCTTTTCCAGCAACTTAAAATTCTAACCAATCCTATGCTGTGTCTTTGCTGAGTCATGCATCGGTATGTACTGTGCAACTTAAATATTGAGGTATAGCACCAGAGGGCATGAATGCTTTGGCGTGTCATCTTCTGACATCACTTATGTATTCCCACTGAATGGAAGCAATAATAAAAGCTATTTAAAGACATGAACCGTCTTTTCAGCTTATTACAATGCTTTATTGTATGATGAGAACATCACTGTTACCTTGTTTTGAAAGGCCAAATAGCTGTAATGTGGAATCTACTTAATAATAACTTTAACAAGATAAAAGCCTGCCAAAAGCAACCTTGTCTTTATGAAAGAAAGTTAATATGATTAGACCTTTCTCTACTGCACAATGTAACTGAGAGTTTTCAATTTGAAAATTGGTAGATGACAGTATCACAGCCTCAAATTCATTCAAAGTGACCTGACAGACATATTACTGTCTGTCAAGTTTGTAACTGCATCTCTCTGGGTTTTGGGGCAAACGTTTACTATATTATAACAGTAGGGTCACTTCAAAAATGCATAATTGGTTGTAAAGTGTCATGAGACATCCTTGGTCATGAAAAGTGCTTTGCAAATGCAATTTTTTCTATCATTTAATGATTTTGAAGATAGACTTTAGTGTATATTTATAGCATTTAATTTCCACTAGTCTTGTGAATCCTGCTTAGATATCTGCATTAGAAATATCTTTGGAAATCCTGTAATTAAGTATGAGAATGGTATATTGACTGATTGCAACCTAATCTCATATTATATTGCAGTGCCTGTGGTCATCAGCCTGCCCACTCATTTTTTGTCGTCGGTACAACCGAACATTGCAAACATTAGGGCTTTGCTCAAGAAAAGTTATAAAGGTCTTCCCAGCAATTGCAGATCATTCAGTTTAACTTCAGTGGTGGGAAAGCTTCAAGAAACCATTATTCAGGATAAAATTAGTAGTTACATGGAAAAAGGTTGGTCAAAAAGAAAATGTCAACATGAAATTCTAAAGGGAAAATCACTTTTAACTACTGACTGGAGTTTTCAAAGAGGTAATAGAAAGACTTACGGAGGGTAATGCTCTTGATATGTGGCATTTAATACAGTGCCATATATCAGCTTTATGAGGAAAGTTACAGGTCATAGTATAAGACAGGAACAACATGGATACAAAATTGGCTGAGTAATAGGAAACAGAAGGCAATGGTCAATGGATTTTTCAGACTCGTAGAAAGTTTATAATGGAGCTCTCCCGGGGCCAGCATTGGGAGCTTTGCTTTTTCCATTAGTCACATGCAGTTTGCAGATGACATGAAACTTGAAAGAATTGTAAACTGAGGACAGAGTAGAACTCCAAAAGGACATTGACAAATTGTTGAAGTGGTCCGAGAGGTGCCAGATGAAGTTCATTGCAGAGAAATGTGAGATGGTGTAGGAAGATCATGTTAAAAACAGCATAAAATAGGAGATACAATTCTAATGGGTGTGTAGGGGCTGTTTGTATTTGTGCACAAATTATTGAAGGTGGCAGGAGAAGAGGAGAGAGCAGTTGATAACTCAGCTTCATTAAGAAGGGTGCAGAATACTAGAGCAAGTTATACAAGTGAACTTGTACAAGACACTTGTTAAATCTCAGCTGGAATATTGTATAAATATGGGCACCATATTATAGGAATAACATGAATGCATTAGACAGAGTACAGAAACAATTCACGAGAATGTTTCCAGGAAAGAGAAACTTCAGTTATGAGGATGGATTGGAAAAGTCGGGACTGTTCTTCTTGGATATAAGAAGGCTGAGACGAGGCAAAGATTTTCAAAATCATGAGGGGCTGCTGGATCAAGTGGATTGGGTGAAGTTGTTCCCACTCATGAAAGGAACAAGAACAAAGTGGGTATGGATTTAGAGTGATGTACAAAAGAAGCAAGGGTGATGTGAGAAAAAACATTTTCACTCAGCGAGTAATTTAGGATATGAAATGAACTGTCCGAAAGTGTGCTGAAGATGAGTTTAATTGAGGCATTCAAAGCCAAATTGGATGGTTATTTGGATAGAAATAATGTGCAAGAATATGGGGCAAAAGAGGAAGATTTGCAATAAGTAAGGATGGTTTGTTTGAAGAGTTAGTGCAGACACAATGGGCCAAATGGCTTCCTCCTGCACCATAATAATGCTGTGATTCTGTAATTCTGTGAATACAATGTTGTCAGCCCAACTGGAAATGGTCCAATATAACATCAGTAGCTGATCTATACAGTAGGGTGTCGAGGAGAACAACTTGGTTATATGGTATCTTAACTGATTGGCTAATTCCTCGTTCTTTCAAAAGTCTCTATCTAAGTTTCCCAAAGGCAGTTCCAGCCATGTCAATCCAATCTGATAAGTGACATCCTTGTTTATTGTGGCAAAAGAATGTTACTGAGTAGCAGAATTTGTCTGTGATATTAAGTGGCAAGTTATTGCTCAGAACTGCAGGAGGTATGACAGAAGGATCAAATATGGACAAGCCTGAGCTGTGAATTCAGACATTTTCAGTAGTTTACGTCAAAGCAAAGAGATTTTGCTAAAACTATGTAAGGCACTAGTTAAAGCACAGCTGGAACACTGTTTTGGGCTCCTTATCTAAGGAAAGATATACTGGAATATGAGGCAGTCCACAAAAGCCTTCCTAGGTTGATACCAGGGAGTGATTAACTTTGGAGGAAACATTTAGTAGCTTGGGCTTATATTCATTGACATTTAGAAAATTGAGTGGAGACCTTACTGAAAAATATAAGATTCTGAGGGGGCTTGTCAGAGATGAAGGAGAAAGGTTATTTCCCTTTCTTCATTGGAGAAAAGGAGGAGGAGAGGGGACCTAATTGAGGTATACAAGATAATGAGAGGCATAGATAGAGTCAATAGCCAGAGACTATTTCCCAGGGCAGAAATGACTAACACGAGGGGTCATAGTTTTAAGCTGGTTGGAGGAAAGTATAGAGGGGATGTCAGAGGCGGGTTCTTTACACAGAGAGTTGTGAGAGCATGGAATGCGTTGCCATCAGCAGTTGTGGAAGCAAGGTCATTGGGGACATTTAAGAGACTACTGGACATGCATATGGTCACATAAATTTGAGGGTGCATACATGAGGATCAGTGATCGACACAACATCGTGGGCTGAAGTGCCTGTTCTGTGCTGTACTGTTCTATGTTCTATGAAAGAGCGTCCAAACACAGCACATAATCTCAGAGTAAGGGATCTCCCAGTTCAGACAAATACAAGGAACATTTTTTTTCTCTGACGGTACTAACTTTGGAAATCTTTAGCATTAAGGACTGTCAAGACTGAGTCACTTTGTACATTCAAGGTTTAGACAGACAGATTTTTTAAAGAAATCAGGGTAATGGGGAAAAAACAGGAAAGTGGAGTTCAGGATAATGAGGCGTGCTCTTAATGAATGGTTGAGCAGACTGAATGAGCCAAATGGTCTGTTTCTGCTCCTACCTCTTATGGGGTTGTAAATTTAAAAGATATAAGCCAGTTATGTTGTGTGGTGCAGTAGTAGTGTCCCTACTCCTGGACTAAGAGGCCTGGGTTCAAGTCTCACCTGTTCCAAAATAGGTAGAATAAAAAGAATTGTATTCGTTTCAAGTTAGCATGGGGTGGATGAAGACTCAGGATGGGTACTATTGAGCATTGGATGGCTACTATTCACATCTCTGATGATCACATTTTTTATCTCTATCATTATTACTAATCCTTTTTGATTCAAAAAAATCTTCAGTCATTTTAGTTGCTCCTGCCCCCACATGCTATCACAGAACTTTACTTTTGTTATTTTGCCCGCCCGACCTGCCCTTTATCCTTGCTGAAAAGTTTTAACAATTCAATTTCCCCTCCATCATAATAAAGCTCCATCTCCTGAAACATTCACACAGGGCTGAAATTTGCTCCCAGGACCAGAGTGCAAATTGGGAAATTTCCGTGTTCCACAAAGTCAACCTGTTGAGGAAGTACCCTGGACATTGGACATTTGTTTCCAGTGTGTCTTTGTTCTCTGGAAGTCAGGTTGTATGTGAAAACAGTGGCTACCCAGTACAGAAATGGATCGGATGGAAGCTTTGCCTCGGTCTGACACTAAAGTTCAAGTTGAAGTTAAAAATAAGCTCTCCAGCCCTAACGCTGCATAGCTCTTCACTCTCCACACACTCCCCATGCCACAATCATGCTAATCAATGCCACATAATGCCCTTCCATGAACGGCCTCAATGCCTCATGCCTCCCATGCCTGTGCCCTTCCACCAAGCCCCCATAACCTGTCGTCATGCGCTACATATCAACCTATGCCCTATTTATCCTCTGTGATCTTTTATTGTGTCTATGCCAACACAATGTCCACCCACCACCCTTTACTGTTATCTCTACCATGCTGTCTCACCCAATATCCACCATGGGTAAACCTCAGGATTGAGGTGAAATAATATAGAGTTCCAAATTTCCATTGAAGTCTTTTTCTTCAGAAAAGGGAGCACTTTCTTTCATCAAAAAAGTTGCATTTAACTTCCTTCAATTATAGATTCCCTTATTATCAAAAACATTTATTCAAGTGCATAATTCCTTGTTAAAAACTTTGGAATTTATAGTTCAGTTTCAAAGAGTCTATAACCATTTGGAGTTGTCAGTCAAACTTAGAAGTGGTAGACATTCCTGTCGTGAAAATGGAAGGTTGTGAAACCAGTCACACAGCATTAATCCAATAATGATAATCCTCACTAACAGACAGAGTGAACTACTAACCTATATTCTTTACACTCCAGACATTTTTTTTCAAAGTGTTATGATCTGAACTGATGGTACTATTGGCCAAAAAAACTAAAAAAAACTGCAACTGCTGGAAATCTGAAATAAAAACAGAAATTGCTGGAAAAGCTCAACAGGTCTGATAACATCTGTAGAGAGAATTCAGAGTTACTGTTCTGGGTCCAGAGAGACTTGTTTTCCTTTCTATTGGACAAGCCAAATACCAGAATGAAATCTGGCTTGATGGATCAAATTTTATTATTTTTATTAATATGGTGGCTTTTCATTGAAATATCAGCACACAGACTTGCAGATTTCTTTCAATAATAAAGTAGAAGTTCATTACACAAAAGAAAGAAAAATAGAACAAACCAAAATGTCTAAATATGAAACTGTTTGGAAAATTGCAAAACACTCAGCAAAATAAAATCCCATCTATTCCCAAGTAACATCTCTTTACAGGTAATCAAAATTTATAAAAGCTTTCCTTCACTGTCCAGTCTATAGATTTGACTTAACTGCTTCCTCGCATTCCCTCTCCTGAGAGTTAAAAAGTCATTTTTGTCTGGAGTATTCACACACTTGAAAGCTCAGACTTTCTCAGTTTTTAAATAATCTGCAGATTTCTAAGCAAACATTCTTCGCCTGAAAGTTTCACAAACTAAACTCTTTCACTGTGGCAACATATTCCCTTAAGTGTGCTGCACAATCCCCTTTTTCTAGGGGTGGCCGTACTTGTTACCCTAGACAATTTTCCTTTGAACTGAACCAAAAGTTTAGGAATTATTTTTTTTCTAAAGCTGTCCATCCTAGATTCTCCTAAGTTAATGGCTGAATGTTTTCTCTGTCAGTCATAGATCTCTATAGCATAAATAAACTTCTTAACACTCCAGGAGACCGTGCAGTTCCAGCTGTTTGACATTTAAAATCATGGCTCCAGAAAGATCTAATTAATTTTAAAAAATAAATGAACATCCATTGGCTACTTATTGAAATCCAACTTCTAGATTGCACACCTTTCATTGCAAGTTTTAAAGTTATTTTCCACAGTTCCTTTTGATTGTTGTTTTGACAGGCTATTTTGATAATTTCGATGAATTCAGACAGCTTACCTTTCTCAAATGACTGCTTACCTCTCCCAAAGGTGTATTCAGGCCACATTTAAAGGGGTACCTTATCTCTCCAAAAGGGTACCATGTTTTGCAAATAAAGTGACAAACTTCCAAACTGTTCCTACCACATCCAATGTGTGCACATCACATTTCAGACCTGAGTCACTCAATTCAGACATGACTGGACAGTATTGCTGTTTTGTGTCAGCAGCTGCTGCCACTAAATGTGCATCTATCAAAGGTAACCTGCCCTACTTCAGCCGCTGCAAAACTAATGAGTGCTATATTCAGAGGGGAAATGTAAGATTTTCAACTTCCTCTGCACTTTTTTGCAATGATGGAGAAACCCTTTGGCATTTCCAAGTTTAAAGGCTGTATCTCTCTTCATAGCCACTCTCAGCTGAGGGTTTCCAATACCTTCTGTTTTTATTTCAGATTTCCAGCAAATACAATATTTGGCTATTGTATTAAGTATCAATTTCCTCGTCAAAGTTCTCAAGCAACTTGAGCATTACCACATAAAATCAGTACATTGAAAGCAATATATTCCAGTAATAGGCAGGAGAACCTTCAGTTCTAAAGAAATGTACATGTCTATAATGTCATCATTCATCCTTTCTTTTTACTGGTATTGATGGAACGATTGAGCATTATCATAATGTTACTTTGTTTTCTTTCTTTAAAAACAAAGTACAGTGTAAGTCCATTATAATGTGGATCAATATACTGCAAATCCCTAATAGTGTGAAGTCTCATTACTCCTAAAAGGTAGGTTTTCCTATCATTCTCCAATTTGCTGCTTAAAAATATTTTATTAACACCATTTGCTATTACATAGTCCAGTTATAAGGATTTCACATCTACGTTATGACAGATTTCCACTGTATGGATTAGTTTAAAACACCAGTACGAATAGGCTGTGTTTACCTTCAGGTAGGAACCTAAACTCGATCACAATATCAAAAATGCGTAAGTGAAAACATCAAGCTTTACTGCAACCACAAAATTGAACAATATAATAAATAGTAGCATGTACATGGGAACAAGTTCCCAGCCACCAGGGGGCAATAACATATAATGGTGCTGTCTCTTACTTTTTGTCTTCCACGTATATTACTTCTTGACTTAATTAACAATGCCAAAAAAACCAAGATAAGTATATGCAAACAGCTTATTCACATCAAAATAAATCCTCAAGTGAATTAAGGCATCCAAAACTGCACTATCATAAATGTTGAAAAAAATCTTTGTGAAAAGCAATCCAAACACAAGCACATAAATCACAACATACGGCCTACATGTTACATGAATAAACACATTTCACAGGCATGCAGTGTCATACAGCTATTAAATTTATTCTGCACCAAATATGAGCATATATCCTGAAGTATAAAATTTGTGAGACATTTTGGAAGCTGAGCATCAGAAAGCAGGGTCCAAGGGACCAGGCTTAGTAGTAGACAAAGATTATTTGCTGGGTATGCTAAAAACCCATGTTGTTGGATAACATTCCTGGGTTGTGGATGCAAGACTGCTTCAGATGGTGAAACAATAAAGAGGGCTGAGGACATTTCAAAATTATTCCAAAATTGGCAATAAAGTGTGTAGTCCTATTACAAATTTCAGTGTTTCTGTACTGAGGGCAATTCACAGATTCTGTTCTGAAGACAGCATTTGAGTTAGGTTGGGTAACCTATCAGCATGGTTGATCATGTAGTTGCATTTTGGCTATACCATGAGCTACTCAGCTGGTATTTTAAGGTTTGCAGGAACAAATAGTTAAGGAGTTTTCACTGCAGCTAATAGAATCGCGAATAGAAATGGAGCAGACTGTGGAGGCTGTGCAGAAGGAAGGAATCTTGTAACATTCAGATTGCTTGACTCAGTAAGGTGTGCTTGATAGCTGAGGACAAACTTTGTGAATATTGAACCAGCCATTGATAGAATTAATTAAGTAGTGTTGGCAGACTTGAAACATGTTGCAATTGGCGTGAAGGAGACTGGATCACCAAATTCAACTGAGCAAAACTGAAAACGTGCACATGGAATCTGGGTGTGATCCAGATCCACAACACCAGGTTATAGTCCAACAGGCTTATTTGGAAGCATTAGCTTTCAGAGCGCTGCTCCTTCATCAGGTGGTTGTGGAGTACTGATGTTATGTGATTTTTAACTTTCTACACCCCAGTCCAACAATGGCATCTGCAAATCATCAGATCCACAAGAAATGTCTCTGGAAACAGCAGATGGTGCTTACATTATGTACTTGCAGTGTTTGATAAGTGGCTATGTGATGTCATCTTGAAGAGGTTGAGTGTTTTTGGTTCCTGGGTGTTTGGATAGATTGTATCTCAGAAAACAATTCTCGTTGCAAGGCGGGCCTTGCAGTTCGTGGGAGAGGTTTTTGACACAAATCTTGTTAGCAGCACCAGTGAAAACATGCAAAGGCAGGTAAGTGTTGGGTGCCTTGGTATACTTTGGACCTAGTAATAGAACAGAGAGTTCAAATACAAATGTTGTAAAGTCTGCAAGATTATCTGGGGTGAGGTCACCTCAATGAAATCCCTTGACCAGATTGCCACTGACCTTGAAAGGGAGTAATGTCCATCGACTTGTCCCCTTCTGCATGAGCTGTAGGAAGCATAACATCAATAAATAGAAGTGTTGGAGTCAAGAACAAGCACTAGGTGCTTGACTGGTTGAATTGGCACATCATTGGTTTCCAAATACAGCATGACTGCTAATCTCTCAGCATGAAGTTTATTCACAACTACGCCTTCAAAGGCAAGGTTTTGATAGTCTCTGAATGGATCGAATGAATTTCACCAACAACACTTAAAGATGCTGAACCATCAACCTGATGAGCAGATGGGGAGAACTCCTGCTTGTGACCTGAGTGCTGCGGCTTCAACCTCTTACAGTTTACAGAACTGGCTCGGATGAAGGGACAGAAGGTGTTTGCTAAATTTACTGATGTAACAAATATGGGTAGGAAAGAAAGTTGAGAAAAGGGTATAAGGACAAAGAGATATATAGATAGATTAGATGAGTGGGCAAAGATATGAAAAATGAAGTATAATGTGGAAACACATGCAATTATCCATTTTGTCAGGAAGAATGAAAACAAATGGGACGGCACAGTGGCTCAGTGGTTAGCACTGCAGCCTCACAGCACAAGGGACCTGGGTTCAATTTCAGCCTTGGGCAACTGTCTGTGTGGAGTTTGCATGTTCTCCCTGTGTCTGCGTGGGTTTCCTCCAGGTGCTCCGGTTTCCTCCCACAGTCCAAAGATGTGCAGGTCAGGTGAATCGGCCATGCTAAATTGCCCATAGTGTTAGGTGCATTAGTCAGAGGGACATGGGTTGGGGTGGATTACTCTTCGGAGGGTCGGTGTGGTCATGTTGGGCCGAAGAGCCTGTTTCCACGCTGTAGGGAATTTAATCTAATCAAATTTTATTATATAAATTGTGAGAGTTTGCAGAGCTCTGAAATGCTGAGTTATATGGGTGTCATGATTTTCAAAAGGTTAGCATGCAGGCATAGCAAGTAATTAATAGAATGTTATTGGTTATTACAATGAAAGTTGAATACAGAAGTAGAGAATTCCTGATAAAGGGCTTTTGCCCGAAACATCGATTTTACTGCTCCTCGGATGCTGCCTGAACTGCTGTGCTCTTCCAGCACCACTAATCCAGAATACAGAAGTAGAGAGACTTGTTTCATTTATACAGGACACTGGTGAGACTAGATTTGAAGTAACTGTGTACAGTGTTGTTCTCTTTATTTAAAGATGGATATGAATGCATTGGAAATAGTTCAGTAAAGGTTTACTAGACTAATACCTGGAATGGGTGGGTTGTCTTGTGAATAAAAGTTGGAAAGACTAGACTTGTATCCACTGCAGTTTAAAAATCTAAAGGTGATTTGACTGAACCATACAGGACCCTGAGGAGTCTTGGCAGGGTCAAAGTGAAGAGGATGTTTGCACTTGTGGAAAATCTAGAACTAGAGTTCACTGTTTAAAAATAAGAGGTCACCCATTTAAGACAGAAATGAGCAGAATTTTATTTCTCACAGCTTATGAATCTTTGGAACATTCCTCCTCAAACTGTTGTGGAACAAAGTGTTTAAATATTTTTAAGGCAGAGATAGAAGTAGAGAGTGAAAGGATATCTAGGGTAGGCCAGAATGGCCTATAGCTGTTACATTCTGCTCCTCAAATCTGTTCTGTCATTCAATGAGATCATGTCTGATTTGTGGCCTAACTCTATATACCTGTCTTTGGTCCATATCCTTTAATACTTATGCTTGACAAAAATTTATCTATCTTAGATTTTAAACTAATAACAGATCCAGCAGCCACTGTCACTTGCGGAAAAGAGTTCCAAACTTCTACCACCATTCCCGTGTTATCAGTAATGTCATCAGATAAGCCACAATCTTATTGAAGGGTGGAGCAGGTTCAAGGAGCCAAGAGACCTACTTATGCTCCTAATGAATATCTTCGTATGCTTGTGTTAACCAGGTTCAATAGTGATGGAAGCACGGTCGTAATTTCAGTATTTAGCAATGGTCACTCAAATAGCATGATGTTCGAAGAATGTGCTTAAAATAGGGTGACTGACAAATGTGAATATGCATTGCAGCTGACTCATCAGCAAGTTCTTCACTTCCTTGTTTAAAGGACACTCTGTGATGATATCATCGACATTTTCCAGGATTCTGTCTATCTTACGAGATTTATCTATATATTTGTGGTCCGCGTCTGGCATCTGCCCACATGAATCTGAAAATAGAGGGTAATTAACAGTAAAATTCAGCATTTATTCAAAAAGTGAGGGACGCTTATGTGTGGTACAATCATGATTGAATAAATGAGCACTGAATGACTTTCCTTATGTATGGAATCATTTTTCAGTGCCAATTTCATTCAGTGTTGCATATTCCTTTTTGTAAAACATAGAATCAGTGCCAATTTAGGTTTTAATTTAATTTTTGTTACATAATTTGCAGTTTTTCCTGTTTACATTTCTTTTTAGATTACATTTAGAAGGCTGATATGCTGAAAGGGAAATGGAGAACAGATTAGAGGAATAGGAGGTAACTAAAAGTACTTTTCCCTCCCCAGGGACCTTCGGGTTCTTTTTCTTACTGAGGCCTATCATCAGCTTCCCGAGGTGGCCCCAAAAGTTGGCAATGGTTATCTGCAAGGGATTTGAGCCTTGTCTCTTCTACCATCATTTTCATGTGATGGGCAGGGAAGATTCAGTGCCACTTGGAGGCGTGAGGAGAGAAAATGCATATCAGCAAAGGCCTCTTCTCAGAATTTAACCCCAATTTCTGCTGCTATCCCACCAGAGGCAAGAAAAGTTCAAAGTAATTGTCACGTGAACTGCTCAGGTGGGAATCAAAATAAAGGACGTAATCTTAAAATTGCAGCTAAGCCATTCAGGTGTGAAATCAGGAAGTACCTTTCACAAAAAGGGATTGTGGAAATCTGGTATGCCATCTGACAAAAGGCTATGGAAACTGAGACAATAGGAGCTTTAAGACTGAGCTCAATAGATTTTTGCTAAGTAAGGGTAAGGAGGGCTCATGAGAAGATAGGTAAATGCAATTGTGGTAGAGATCAGCCACGACCCAACTGAGTGGTTAAGCAGACCTAAAGTGGTGAATGGCTTATGCTAATTCTTCTGTAGTAATCTTTTGGGTATAGCAACGGAGCCCTTGTCTAATTCACAAGGGATGCAAAGCACAAATAAAGTGGAGACAGTGATCTCTTTTCCTCTGATTGCATTCTGGAAATAAGAGAACTCAGGCACAATATAAAGGAAAAATTGTCTCTTATTTGCCTTAGTGTTTTTGGACCAGAGTGAAGATTTTAAGAAGTCAATTCATTTCCATTCATTGTTGGGTAGTACTCCCACGAACATCAGCTGAGAACAGAATCGGAAATAGCATTGCAACATTTTCTCCCATGTCCTGTTAATTTCAAGATCCTCGCTTTCACAGATCAAAGATAGTCACTTGAGCAAGGTACCAGCTGGGAAAGGAAATCAGTAAAGAAAACACTTGTACGTATCCTGAATTTATTACAGCATCACAAAAGTTTGTTAGAATTAATAGGATTAATGGAGTCAATGGAGGGGAGAAGCTAAATCTTGAGCCCTTCAAAAAGCAATTGCAGAATAAGGTCATTTCTGGGTGCTGACCCCACACCAAACATTAGGTCAGTGGCCTGGGAGATCTTTTCCCAAAAGTAGCCAATGAAGATGCCACATCTGGATCCACTTTATAGAGGAAGAGTGTCTGTGTCTTCCTGAGACTACAGGCTCAATCGTAGGACCTGCAGAGTTAGCAGGATAGCAGCCTAAGCATGAGAAGTGATCACTGCCACTGCAAAAGGAGACCTCTGTCTTGTGGTACTCAACAAAGAGGAATTGAATTTTAATGAGGTAAAAATGCCAACGCTGTTAGGGCTACCCCAGTGTGCTACCTCTGGGGAACAATCAACCCAGAACCCGACATTCAATGGCATAGATTTTGTACTGGGCTCTACCAGTAATGAGCCACTTCTGGAAAGATTATTTGAAGTCTTGGCAAACAACCTGTTGAACCAAAGCCATGTTTACAAATTTTGTCCTAGTCCTGCTTGGGCCCTACAGTACCAGGAAGATTTTATCTGACGTATTGCTCAGATTGCCCTAACCCTGGGCAGCCCACATTCCATCCGCAGCACAAATTTGTTTTCGTTCTCTAAAGGGTTACTATAGAATTGGACAGGATAATTAATATAAAGAACAGTGCAGCACAGGAACATGCCCTTTGTCCCACCAAGACTGCACCAAGACTGCCTTTCTAAACTATGCGGCCCATATTCCATTATTCCCTGCCAATTCATATATCTGTCAAGATGCCTCAGGTGGTTGTGGAGTATAAGATCGTAGGACACAGAATTTATAGAAAACGTTTATAGTGTGATGCAACTGAAATTATGTATTGAAAAAGACCTGGATTGTTTGTTAAGTCTCTCATCTTTTAGAATGGGTATGTCGGTTTTAGTTCTTTCATACGTAAATCCCAGAACTTTTTTAAAGTTACATTCTCAAGTGAACTTTAACAATAGGTGCCATATTGGCCCAGATAATGCATTGAAGGTGTGGGGTGCCCTGTGTGAGGCTGCCTGTGCCCCAATGTTCAGACTGATTCTAATCAACAAAAGGGATTTACAGAACCTTACATGGATTCATGCAGTTTTTGAGCAAAATAAAATGCAATTCTGCAAGTACAAATTCACTCCAGAAACTTATATGTGTTTGTGTGTGCATGTGGGTGTGTGTGTGTATGAGTATCTATGAGAGAGTGTGTGCATGTGCATGTGTACATGTGTGAGTGTGAGTGTAAAGATATAAGTTTGTGAGAGGGTGCATGTGCGCATGTGAGTATGGGAGTGTATATGTGAGCGTATGAGAGAGAGCTTGTGTATGAGAGAGGGTCTGCATGAGAGTGTCTGTGTGAGCACGTGTATGTGTATGTGTGTGAGTGTGAGCATATGTGTATGTGTGTGAGTCTGTGAGCATGTGTGTGTGTGCATATGAGGAGTTGGAGTTGCATGATCTTTGGATCATTCGGGAGACTGAGGGGGTGATAGAGAGGAGCTGTAGGGAGGTAGTCACACCTAAAAGTTACAGGATAAAGGTAGCTGGGTGACCATCAGGAGAGGGAAAGGGAATAGGCAGACAGTACAAGAACCCTCTGTGGCCGTTCCCCTCAATAATAAGTATACCGTTTTGGATACCAGACGAAAGCCATAGCGGTCAGGTTACTGTCACTGAGCCTGGCTCTGTGGCTCAGAAGGGAAGGGGAGAGAATAGGAGAGTCAAAGGGATAGGGTTGTTATCATGGGTGACTTTAACTTCCCTAATATTGATTGGAACCTCCTTAGTTCAGACAGTTTAGATGGAGCAGTTTTTGTCAGATGTGTCAGGAAGGGTTCCTGACTCAGTATGTAGACAGGGCGACCAGAGAGGAGTGCATATTGGATTTGGTGCTGGACAATTAACCATGCCAGGTGTCAGATCTCTCAGTGGGAGAACATTTCGGTGATAGTGATCACAGCTCCCTGACCTTTACTACACTTGTGGAGTGGGATAGGAGCGGATGATACAGGAAAATACTTAGTTGGGGGAGGGGGATTACAATGCAATCAGGCAGGAACTGAGGTGCCTAAATTGGGAACAGATATTTTCAGGAAATGCATGATAGAAATGTGGAGGTTGTTTAGGAAGCACTTGCTGATAGTGCTGGATAGGTTTGTCCCATTGAGGCAAGGAAGGGATGGAGGGTTGAAAGAAATTTGGGTGACAAGGGATGTGGAACATCTAGTCAAGAGGAAGCAGGAAGCTTACTTAAGATTGAGGAGGTAAGGGCTTTAGAGGGTTATAAGGTAGCCAGGAATGAACTGAGGAATGGACTTAGGAGAGCGAGGTGGGGGCATGCAAAAGCTTTAACGGGTAGAATTAAGGAAAACCCCAAGGCATTCCACACTTATGTGAGGAACAAGAGGATGGCCAGAGTGAGGGTACAGCTGATCAGGGATAGTGGAGGGAACTTATGCCTGGACATGGAGGAGATAGGGGAGGTCCTTAATGAATTCAGTATTCAATACTGAGAGGGATCTTGACTTTTCTGAGGACAGCGTGAAACAGACTGATATGCTTGATCAGGTCGATGTTAAGAAGGAGGATGTGCTGAAAATTTTGGATAGATAAATCCCCTGGGCCAGATGGAATATACCTTAAGTTAATATAGGAAGAAAGGGAAGAGATTGCTGTGCTTTTGGCAAGGATCTTTTCATCCTCGCTGTCCACTGGAGTAGTGCCAGATGATTGGAGAGTGGCAAATGTTATTCCCTTGGTCAAGAAAGGGGAATTATAGACCAATCAATCTTATGTCTGTGGTGGGCAAAGTATTGGAGAGGTATCTGAGAGACAGGATTTATGATTACTTGGAAAACCATAGTTTGATTAGAGATAGTTAGCATGGCTTTGTGCCTCACAATCCTTATTGAATTCTTTGAGATGTGACAAAACACATTGATGAAGGTAGAGCAGTGGATGTGGTGTACATAGATTTTAGCAAGGTGTTTGTTAAGGTTCCCCATGGTAGGCTCATTCAGAAAGTAAGGAGGCATGGGATACTGGGAAATCGGTCTGTCTGGATACAAAATTGGCTGGCCCATGGAAGACAGAAGGTGATGTAGATGGAAAGTATTCAGCCTGGAGCTTGATGACCAGTACTGTTCCACAGGGATTGGTTCTGGGACCTCTGCTCGACATGATTTTTATAAATGACTTGGATGAGGAAGTGGAAGGGTGACTTCGTAGATTTACCAATGATGCAAAGATTGGTGAAGTTGTGGATAGTGGGGAGGGCCGTTGTAGATTGCAACGAGATATTGACAAGATGCAGAGCTGGACTGATAAGTGTCAGATGGAGTTCAACGTAGAGAAGTGTGAAGTGATTCACTTTGGAAGATCAAATTTGAAAGCTGAATACAGGGTTAAAGACAGGACTTTTGGCAGTGTGGAGGAACAGAGGGATCTTGGGGTCCATGTCCAAATTTCCCTCAAAGTTGCCACCCAAGTTGATAGGGTTGTTAAGAAGGCATATGGTGTGTTGGCTTTCATTAGTGGGGGATTGAGTTTAAGAGCCACGAGGTTATGCTGCAGTTGTATAGCACCCTGGTTAGATCACATTTGGAATATTGTGTTCAGTTCTTGTCGCCTCATTACAGGAAAGATGTGGAAGCATTAGAGAAGCTGCAGAGGACACTTACCAGGATGCTGCCTGGACTGGAAGGCATGTCTTATGAAGAAAGGTTGAGCGAACTACGGCTTTTCTCTTTGGAGCGAAGAAGCATGAGAGGTGACTTGATAGAGGAGTACAAGATGATGCCATGCATAAATACAGTGGATAGCCAGAGATTTTTCCCATGGCGGAAATGGCTATCATGTGGAGACATAATTTGAAGGTGATTGGTAGGAAGGTTTAGGGGAGATGTCAGAGGTAGGTTCTTTACACAGAGTGGTGGGTGCGTAGAATGCACTGCCAGCTGTGGTAGTAGAGTCAGATACATTAGGGACATTTAAGCGACTTTTGGATAGGCATGTGGATGATAGTGAAATGAAGAAAATGTAGATTAGTCTGATCTTAGAGTAAGATAAAAGGTCGGCATAACATCAAGAGCTGGAGGGCCTGTACGGTGCTGTACTGTTCTATGTTCTATATATTATCTCCCTTCATTAGCCTTAATTGAACACTAAAGATCTTGTGTGCAAATGAAGCAAAGAGACCCTCAGATGCTGGCACCTATATGTAAATGCAGTAAGAAAGCAATGCAAAGTTTGCAGGCCTGGCAGCCTCCAAGTCAGTACAAATTGAGTGAGCATAAGAATGCAAGCTAAGACCTTAGAAGCATCCTGTGTAGATGCTTTAGATGCATGTGTGTTCAAGTACATAAAGCAACTTGGTGGAAGCACACAAATTGTAGGTGTCCCTGAGTTCCAAAGAAAAGTGCTGAAGGGCTGAAGTGGTGTGTGCACTGCCATGCAAGAAGACATGATGAAGTGGTGAGGTTGGTAGCTTGTTGATGCTGACATGCATGGAGGAAGGGTTGAGGAGGGTAGTGACCATGGAATACGCAGGGACATTGTTGTGAAGAAGCAGTTAGGTGATGGCTTGGGCAAGCATTTGGCAAGCTGCAGCTGCCAGGTTTTTTTTTGATCTTCATCTTGAGAATTTGTGCTACCTAATTTCTTGTGTAAGTCGAGGATAATTGGAAGTGGCATATGATTAAGGCGAGTGCAAGAATCTGATGTCGCAATTTAGGGTTCAAAGGGGGAAAAGGCAGATTTTTTTCCAACATCAATATTTTCATTTCTCACTCTCTCTATTTTCCAGCCTTTCTCACTTTTGGTCACTCCACAGTGGGAAGGGAAACATCTGCGCACTAACTGAATAGACTAAACTGTAGTAAATAGAAATCAATCTAGGTAAATGTAAGATTGTCGACTTCAGCCATGACAGAGATAAAGGATATTTTCTAAATGATAAAAAAGTTAGATGGGGACTAGTTTGCTCAGTTGGCCGATGACTAGCATATAGCTCAGATTCATGCCAAAGGCATTAGTTTGACGTCCATTCCAGGTGAACAAAACTCAGGGCTGATCGCTTCCCTCCATGTGTAGAAAATTCACAGAAAATCCTCTTCGGCAGAGAAGTGATGAAGACAAAAGGTGGAAATGGTGGAGATCAAAGAGACCTGGGACTGGAGGTACACAGGAGGATGGGGCACAGAGTCACTGTAAAGTCAGAAGCAAGGTTCTGTCAGGTACAGAAGGGATACTACGACAGGCTGGCAAGAGGAGAAGGCATGGGCAGAATAAGACACATGGGAAGACCAGAAGGTTAAATTGTATCTCTTTTAATGCAAGGGGCCTGACTGGTCAGGCAAATCAATTTAATGGGTATGTGATACAGTTGCAATCACTAAGACATGTTTGAAGGAAGGGCAGGACTGGCAGTTCAGCGTTCCAGGATATAGAAGTTTCAGGCATGCCGGGGTGAATGTAAGACAGGTAGGGGCATTGCATTATTGAAAAAGGAGAAGTCATCATATTTAAAATGTATCTGGATGAAAACTTAAAATGTATATTGGGCTATAGACCAAATGCAGATAAATGGAATTAGTGTAATTTGATGTTTGTTTGTCGGCATAGACATGGTGGGCCAAAGGGCCTGTTTTCATGCTGTATGACCCTAGGACCATCACTATAGTAATGTGGGTGGATGTCTTAGAAAGCTGTTCAAATGAAGCCATTTGGGCGGAGCTTAAAACTTTGCTGGGATTAAACTACAATTCTCCCAACAGTCAGCAGGAGAGAGAGGATCAGAAATTTAGGCAAACCACAAAGAAGTGTGAGTGGAATTAGGTTATAGTTGTAGGGGATTTAGCTTTGTGAACATGAATTGGACTGCTTTAGTGTGAAAGGATTAGACAGGGTGGAATTTGTAAAATGCATCCAGGGCATTAAAGTGCATCTGTGTACTTTTTATGCTAGTATATAGATAATTAGGGCAATGTTAGATCAATCCTAGGGAATATAAGCCAGTCAAGTGGTTGAAGTGTAAATGGTGAACATTTTGGGGAAAGTAATCATAACTCTGTAAGTTTCAAAGTCATTCTCGATAGCGAAAAGCGTAGTGCAGAAATGAAGTGTCTACATTGGAGGAAAGCCAATTTCAATACCATCTTACAGGATGTGGCAAACATAGACTGACAGCTACTTTCAAGTAAGTCTACATTTGGAAAGTTGGAGTCTTTTAAAAGTAATTTAGTGAGATTTCAGGGCCAGCATGTTCCTCTAACAGCAAAGAGCAAGGGCAACAAGTCCAGCAAACCCTGAAAGTCAAAGGATATCGAGAGATTGATAAAGCAAAAGAAGAAAGCAGATGTTAGGTACAGAGCATTGAAAACAGGGAGGCCTTCAGCCGTATAAAGTGTTTAGGGGAGTGTTTAAAAAAAGAAAGTAGGAGGGCAAAGGGGAGCTACAAAATATTTTTGGCAGATAGGATTAAGGAAAAGGGTCAAGGCATTTTTGAAGTATGTTGAGAACAAGTGGGTTACCAGGAAAAGAGTCAAGTCTATTAGAGACCAAGGAGGCAATCAGATATGGAGCCAGAGAATGTGGATGAGATCTTAAATAAGTATTTTTTATCTGTACTCAAACAAGAGGAAGACATCATAGCTGGAGATTTCAGTTGGGGTGGTGAGGTTCTAGAACAAATTAAGATTAATAATTAGATGTTTTAGGCATAAAGGTGTGTTAATCTCTAGGGCTTGGTGAGATGTATCCCAGGCTGTTATGAAAGGTAAAGGAGGAGATTGCTGGAACACCCACAGGGATATTTAATACTTCCCTCACCATAGGTGAAGTTTCACATGACCGGATGATGGCTAATGTGGTTCCTTTGTTCAAGAAAGGCAGCAGGTGTAGGCTAAGTAATTACAGACCAGTTAGTCTGACGTCAGTGGAAATTATAGGAAAAATTTTGAGGGACAAGATTAATCAACATTTTGAAAGGCGGGGAATAATCAAAGATAGTCAGCATGGATTTGTTGGAGGGAGATCCTGTCTGAACTAATGAATTTTTGAAAAATGAATAAATATATTGATGAGGGCAGTGCAATTGATGTGGTTTACATGGGCTTCAGCACGGCCTTTGATAAGGTCCTTCATTGAAGGCTGGTCCAAAAGGTAAGAGCCCATGGGATCCAAAGCAAGTTGGCAAACTGGATCCAAAATAGGCTCACAAACAGGAGCAAAGGGTAATGGTATGGGGCTGTTTTTGTGATTGGAAGCCTGTGACCAACACCACAGATATCAGTGTTGCGACACTTTTGTTTGTTAGGTATATTAAAAACTTGGATATTAATCTAGAAGGTATAAATGGTAAGTGTGCAGATGACACAAAAATTGATAGAGCAGTTGATAACAAAGAAGATGGTCTCTGGCTACAGTCAGATATTGATCAGCTGATAAATTGGGCAGAGCAATGACAGATGGAGTTCAAATGGTAATGAAATGCTGATCTTCATATCAATGAATATAGAGTACGAAGAGTTTATGCTCGGAACATTGACTGTCCTGCTCCTCAGATGCTTTCTGACTGGCTGTGCTTTTCCATCACCACACACTTTGACTCTGATCTCCAACATCTGCAGTCCTCACTTTCTCCTTATCGATGAGTATAGTGTACCAGAGATTGTTATGCTTTAGCTGTACAATGGTTGGATAGATCATCTTTGGAGTACTTTGAGAAATTCTGGGCGCCATAATGTATGAAGGATATATTGACCTTGGAGGGACCGCAGCATGGATTTGCTAGAATGGTACTTGATCTCAATAGGATAAACTATGACGAGACTTTGCACAAACTAAGCTTGAATTCCCTGCAATTTCTAAGTCTGAGAGTGACCTGATTGAAGTTTAACATATTATAGGGGAACAGACGGTTTTTCCCAACCTAACCTATTTTCACTGATTGGGAATTCTAGTACTTGGGGGTATAGTCCAAAGTTTAAATCTTGAGCATTAGGAATGAAATTGGAAAACATTCTAGAACAAAAAGGCTGCAGGTGATTGGAATGTTTTTCCACAGATGGTAATTGATGTTGAATCAACTGCTAATTTTAAAAAAAGGGATTGATGGATTTTTGTGAGCCCAAGAATATGAAGGGAAATCAGACAAAACTGGGTATGTTGATCAGATGCAATTTCATTGAAGGGTCTACGCCTTCAATGACCTGTTTCTGGGCCCCTTAAACAAAAAAAAGGTATCTAACTTTGTTTTAAAAAGGCAACTCTTCAAGGATCCAGGTCACACCTTATATAAGATCTCACCATATTGATCCATTTCCACCTCTTCTCACTCAACCCACTGTGTACCACAAAGATTTCAGGTTCTGACTGGCCTCTTCTATGATGGCAATTTTAAACCTTGCAAATAAATGAGGATAAACCCCAAAAATTAGAGATACACAGAGACCAACTCCTTACCCTTTCCCTGAGGTTGCCTGTGGTACTGTGATAGATCAAAAGATTCTACAAATTTCAGGCCAGCATCATTATTTTTAATATGCACGTCAATTAAAACAATCAATAATAAGTTCAATTGGCTACATCTGTCAAACGAGGTAGATTAGATCTACACTTCAATTTGTTAATGTTCAAATAATGCAGTAAGTAGTTTTACTGTAAATAAAGTATGTAAACTTACAAATAGGAGCAAAGCAGCATGCAGTGCCAGAACATTGCCCTTTCACCCTTGAGATCCCAGTTGAAATCTAACTTAAACTGAATAATTCTCTGTTCCCTCTGTTGGATCAAAATGACATGAGGTTTAGGGCAATCCAAAGCAAAACGTTTAAACCATTTCTCATATTTAGCAGCAGCTGGTAAAAGGATAATGATTTCTATTTGCAAATGGACGTGAGAACATGATTCATTAATAATACTTGCTAAGTTCGCATCACTGTCCTTTGCACAACTTTTATTTCAAGAAAATATGTGAAAGAAAACATTATTTAGTACATGCATGTATTCAAATAGTTTATTCTACTTTAACACTCTAATAGAGTGCTTCATGTTGCTGGTTGTTGCAATGTAATTTACATGTTTCCAACTCAGAGAATCATAAAGCTAAAATAGGAATGTTATTTTGTTTAGTTGCAAATTATTTTAAGCTGAGTGAAATTAGAGCAATTATAGCAAAATATAAGGTAAAAATCTGTGTTTTGTATGTTCCTCATAAGAACCTAGCATAAAACGATCAGTCTGATTAAAAAGCACACAAAGAGTTATCATACATTTCAGATTATGGGGTCTGTTTTAAGTTAATGTAATTGTTAAAATTGAGGTTGACACAGGTTGCGTAGGGGTGCTTGACAAAAACAGCCCTTCAAAATTCCACATTTAAACACCAGAGAACAGCAGCTGTGGACCTGTGTGTTTCTCTGTTGGTTTTACTTGGATTTTGAACTGAGCATTAGAAGTGCAAAGCACTAGACATTTTCTCCCTGCTCGGTTTTAAGTCAGCACACTATTTTGTTTCCTGTACTACTAATTAAGGCCCTTTTACAGAAATTCTCCACATTCCATAAACATGAAGTAACATTTATATTAATTCTGTTTCCACGCGCAGCTTTTGCCACATAAGCAAGTATACGTCAGTTTTGCATTGCCTCTTATTAGATTCATAAACTCAAACAAAACCAAGTCCATTGATTATTGATGCCTTATTTGCTCATGCCTTGTTTTGATTTGTTTTGTCTATGAGAAAACGTGAAGCTCAATTTCCTTTGCTTTTAATGTTGAACTTTGAGAGAAACTGGCATAATGAGGAAAAATGTTTTATGGAAGAGGGTGCTTATCATCGGAATTGAAATGTCTGCGTGATAACAGAATCTGTCACGGCCCCTTTGAACATGTGCCCTCAGGAAAATAGTGGACAAAGAGATCTTCATTGAGAAACATGCAGCCATGTGGAGCCTCTCATCTTGACGGCACCAGCAGGAATCCACTAATGTTTTTCTCACAGTCGAGGAGGCATAATGGGGAAATGCTATTACTATTCAGAATGTAAATGAGTTAATAGCAAATGTATCAGCACTAGAATATTTTGTTGACAATTTTAGCTTTTTTAGTAGAGAGAAATGTAAGGTTTTATTTCTGATTTAAAGTAAAACAAGTTTTTGAAAGATCAGCAAGCAGAAGCAACAAAAATTCTGCCATTTCGTCAGTCATTCAATTTGTGCAACAAAATTTATAAATCTGTTATGAATCAACCGTCAGAGGCAGTGCAGGGTTGAGTACCCTAGTGGTTATGATATTTGACCAACAAACCAGAGATCACAAGTTTAAATTATGCCAGTACATCATGGCAATTTGTAGAGATGACAATGAATGCTTCTGTATTTACAAATTACCTGATCCAGACTACACAAAGTCCTCTCTAGAGGTTATCTCTTAATGCCTTCTGAAGCAATTTAACAAAACTGTGGGCTGAATCTAACCAGAAATTGGCTATGTGTTATTTTTGATGGTTCATGGAAGGTTTCTCTCCATGAGCGAGTTTTCTCTTATAATCATCCCAATTATGTCTAGTTAACTATGCATCATCCTCTGATAGCACCCCACTTGTCCTATTCCTCCACTCCTCATAGGTCAAATTTCTCGCCACTGCCTAGATATCCCAGAACCATTTCTGAAGCCCATCTGTGTACCCGGTCAAGCATTAGGAGTCCAGAGTTGAGCACATACATGTTACAGTTGACACATCATTGAACATGTAAGCAAACATGTTTAAGCACTAGGCTACACCAACTTCCTGTCCTTAACCACATCTCATATTACAACCTTGACTAAGTCAGTGCAATTCTTTCCCCAATGCCCAGTGGAACCCAGCATCTGATCATTATTCAATGTGGAACCATCATACACAGGAAAGTCTTCAAATATTTCAAATCATTCACTTTTATTCAGCAACAGCAAAAGTAAACAGTCTGTGAATAAAAGACTGAGAATCGGCATAACCACAACCTTGTACCCTCATGAAGGAATCAAAAGGAACCGAAGGAAAGCAGTTCATCTACATCAAGACTTGTTCTTCAGTGGCTGGTAAGCAAGACTGGTGCCATAACTGTAATGAATTAACTGACTTTCCTGTTCCTTCCCCATGAATAATATTTATGTCTTATTTTGTCTCTTTGTCTGTAATTGTCTGGGAATTTTTAAAAGGAGTAAAGGTATAGAGTTATAAGTTAGGAATTCAAATTTCTTTCTTGACATTGGTTAAAAATTGATTATGATAGTGATTTTCTTGTTAATGATTTAAAAAAAAGCTGGTTTGCACATATTTTTAACCTGATTTAGACAGTTAGGTTTAAATGGGCAACTTGGTGGTTTAACCAAATTTGCACATTTGTAATGACTCAAGAAATAGACAGATTTGATTTCTAGGACACTATGCTAGTAAGTCGCAACACTTTGCAGACTCTTTGTTTTTTGTGAGGATATAGTAACTGTCATAAATGACCTTTTAGTGCTTATTATTAATCACCATGGTCTTTTGATCTTACATAAGAAAGTGGCAGTCAGTAGGCAAAATGTAATGCTCATGAATTTTAGAGAACATAATTTGTTATCTTTGGGAGTTACTGACCTCCAGATGAAATAAGCATTGAGAGCAAACAGGTAGCATTGCTTAATCAGTAAAGCATGATTACTGCAATATCCCTTTGTGAGGTTTCAAAATGAATGTGAACTCTTCTCCAGGGAAACAGTAACTTATTCCTCCCACATTGTATGTAGCCACACCCATTTTTTCAAATTGTTGCACAGTTGATTTTCGATCCATTATGACAAGGTTTCAACTTTGTTTTCATGAGTGACTTCCTGAGACCCCCAGATTCCTACACCCTCCCCCCATCCTCATTCCTCACATTCTCTTTTGTGTTTCTGCAACGGCCTCAATGACCTTTCATTTTCTGTCATTTCAGTTAAGCGCCTTTACATTACTGTTACTTTGACTACTTTAGCCCTGGAGCCCGTCTAACTTGAGGGTCCTATGCCCTTGCTGGTCCTCCACACTTCCCATGAAGCAGCCAGAGAATTGTGATCTGCTTTAACTTGCCCTCATTCCTCAGTAGGCCATGAACTGCCCCCTGATGAGCCATTGACAATTTGCAAATAAATCTCAATGACTGACCATGTTTGCCCTCCCTTGGATTGACTTAGCAGGACAGCTCCAGTGGACCACATTGTTTCCCCAGACTCATCTCTCAATAGTATTACAACTGATAATCTCTAAAACAGTTTGACTTAATCTGCAGACTGAAGTTGGGAGATCATGTTGCGGCTGCTCAGGACATTGGTTAGGCCACTGTTGGAACATTGCGTGCAATTCTGGTCTCCTTCTATCGGAAAGATGTTGTGAAATTTGAAAGGGTTCAGAAAAGATTTACAAGAATGTTGCCAGGGTTGGAGAATCTGAGCTACATGGAGAGGTTGAACAGGCTGGGGCTATTTTCCATGGAGCGTCAGAGGCTGAGGGGTGACCTTATAGAGGTTTAAAAAATTATGAGGGGCATGGATAGGGTAAAAAGGCAAAGTCTTTTCCCTGGGGTCGGGGAGTCCAGAACTAGAGGGCATAGGTTACATCTCTTTGATTCTATGACTCTATGATGATGGATCAATCCCAGAAATGCAAGGGAAGGATTCCTGGACATTGTGGCCAACATGATCAGAATTGGACTATCCCCTGGACTGGCTCAGGCAGTACCCCCTTACTAAATTAATTCCATCCTCACTCCAAATACTCATCCCCTTTAAATTTCACGCATCACCATTTTCTTTAAGCACATGTATGCTGCTGGTACAGTTGTAGCTTTGATATTGATGTAGGACAGTACCACACAGTGATATTTCCGCCTACTCTCTGACATTTACTCTTCAGTGATTCCTACCGGCAACCAGCTGCCTTCCACTCAATCAGAGCTAAAACCAAAATTAAACTACAGATGTTGCCTGTCCCTAACTCAATGTTAAAGACCTTGTGCATTAAAATGCTGTCTAAGGCACAATCCTGCCTAGGTGCATAACGTCCTGACTGCCCCTCAGCACAGACTAATCTACCACAAACATGCAATTGCTGTCAGGGTCTTCTTTCTGAAGTATATGCTTGAAGCCTTGGTATTATAGCTGATTTGGGATACTGACGAACAAGGATGCCCCATTCCGCCAACACAGAGTTATGCTCGCTTCTGAAAGTAGACTTGTGCCCATACGGACTGGGTGGCAATCCCCTATCAGTATCTGTCAAGATCACAGCTACCCTTAATTTTTATGCTAGCCATCTGCTTCAGGGAACAACTGGGGATTTGTGAGGCATCTACCCAATCTTCTAAGTGCTTTCAAAATGTTACTACAACCATTTTCACCGGAACCTAACTTTTCATTATCTGCAACCTTAATGGAAGAAATCAAACAGCTGAACCATTCGGTTTCTCTCCTGTCAGTGGCTTCCGTCAGGTGCAGGATGCTATCAATTGCACCCAAACTGCCTTGAGAATTACCCACTGCCAATATTGTGCACAGGAAAGGATTCCACTCATTTAATCTTCAAATAATTTCTTTTTAGTAATTTGTTTAGAATAACTTGGAAGTGTGTGCCTGATGTCCTGAGAGATGTCATGACTCCTGTGCACTGGAACACTCACAGGTGCCTGCTTCTTTCCAAAATCCTTTGCCAGCATAGGTGTCCCCCAATATCCGAAATAAAGCATTCCTATCAAGCTGATCATAAGCCAAAATGGCGTAAAGTGAAGAAGCAATTACCATTAATTTATATGGGAAAAATTTTTCAGTCCCAAAAGTAGCCTATCAAATCATACCAAATAACACATAAAACCTAAACTAACACTAACATATAGTAAAGTCAGAGGTTGGGGTGGTGGAAGATACAAGATACCTGAGGACACATCTTGCTAACAGATGCACAAAATAAATCCAGATAAAGCACAGATGCTGACAGACACGGTTCAAAGCTATGGTGGCTTGATGCTGAGAGGCTGAATGTAGTTCCGAGGAAGGCGCTTGGAGGTCCCACTCTCGCTGTGCGCGCTTTTTCGTAAAAGTGAAAACTCTCTTTTGGTTAGCAAAGACAGGTACTAAATTATGTCTTTTGTAAAAGCAAATTGGCGTAAAGCAAGCATTTGAAAAGCAGGGGATACCTGTACAGAATTGGCAGCTGGGAGACAAAGGATACCCCCTCCGAAACTGATTCATGACACCAGTGGGGAAAGCTTAAATGGATACAGAGCGAAAATACAATGCCACTCACATTTCTAGTAAGGTCATAGTGGAACAGAAATCAAGCCTCCAAAAAATGAGGTTTCAATGTTTGGACTGTAGCAAGTAAGGACAGGGCATCCCACATCAGTACCACAGCCCCTTCACAATCCAACATAGGGAGATATGCTGCACATGAATGAAATGTGGCAGTGACAGCAATCCCTTGTGGATGTAGCTGAGGATACGGATCAGGAGATTAACTAGGAGAGCTGTCTACAAGAGGAGGACAGAGCAATGCTTCAGGAGAACCCAGGAGAAAGTGGAGACTGCAGATGCTGGAGATCAGAGTGGAGAGTGTGATGCTGGAAAAGCACAGCCGGTCAGACAGCATCCAAGAAGCAGGAGAATCGATGTTTTGGGCATAAGCCCTTCATCAGGATGAGTGGATAGATGGGAAGAAAGATGGACAGGTAGGGCATGTCAAGAAGGCGGTGCCAAGTTAGAGGGTTGGATTTGGGATGAGGTGGGGGGAGGGGAGATGAGGAAACTGGTGAAATTGTCATTGATGTTGTGTGGTGAGAGGGTCCAAAGGTGGAAGATGACACGTTCTTCCTCCAAGCATCAGGTGGCTGGAATTTAATGGTGGAGGAGGCCCAGGACTTGCATGTCCTTGGCGGAGTGTGAGGGGTAGTTGGCATGGTCAGCCACAGGTCGGTGGGGTTGTTTGATGTGTGTGTCCCAGAGATGTTCTCTGAAATGTTCCATGGGTTGGTGTCCTGTCTCCTCAATGGAGAGGAGACCATACAACCTCACAGTATCAATGCTGATTCCACCCTCCACTTGCATCTACCTCTTGCCTTCCAAGCTACCTTCTCCCCAGCCCAGCGCCATTTATCTCTTAGCCACCTTCCCCCATCTCCCCCAACCCACCTGCAGCATTCCTGATAAAGGGTTTATGCCCAAAATGTTGACTCTTCTGTTCTTCGGATGCTGCCTGACCTGCTGTACTTGACCAGTGCCACAGGTTTCAATTCAGAAACCCAAGAGGCAAGAGATAACTTTATTGCCACCCACCTCTAGGACAAAAGAGCTGCATTCAGATTTTATTTATATAAAAACATGGTACTGCAGACACTGTAGACAAACAGACACTGCAGACACTGTTTGCAGACAAACAGAGAATGCTGGTAACATTCAGCAAGTCTGGCCAGCTCACACTCTCATTGCCAACCACTCCTGGCTGCCTGCTCAGACCAATGAAAATTGAACAACCATAATCCTACAATTTAAAAGAATTTTCTTTGTGTTAATTTCTTAGCACTGCTTTACTTCTAATGTTTTGCGCTTGGTACAGTGCCAAGTGCAGAAATGGCTGAGGGGAGAAAAACAATCAAACAATTTTAAAATTATATTGAAGTGCAGAAAGCTGGGAAAGGAGTGCAATCAACATTTGGAGAAAGTAAAGCATACTTGAAGTCTTCTAGATGGAGAAGACTTCTCAATGGAGAAACATTGAGAAGGTGGAATACTATCTGTGACAACGACCTGGGGCCGTGGAGAACTGATGCTGCTGCTTCTGTTATAACAGCCTGATCTTCCTGTTCCGGGTGTGGATCATTTGGCATTTTTTAACAGGCCTATGCTTCACTGTGGTCTAGTTAAGTGAACAATCTTTGGCAACTGACTTAGAAACAGTCCATGGAAAGTTATAACTTGGTCAAAAATATATGTGTAATCTGACTAAAGTCTCAATATTTTGCATTGTTGTATGCAATGTAGAAAATCAACGCCATAACTTTGGTGCAATGGGCTAACAATTACTTAAATGAAGAATAACTGCAGAATTCTAAGCTGCAGAGGAAGTTTGGTGTTCTTGAGCATGAGTCACAAAAGGTTAGATAGAAGGTACAAAACTTCATCAAGAAAGCTAATGGGATACCATCCTTTCTGATGAGAGGAATTAAAAATAAAACAATGTTAAGACAAGAACTGCAGATATTGGAAATCTGAAATAAAAATAGAAATTGCTAGAGAAACTTAGCAGGTCTGGCAGCATTTGTGGAGAAAAAAACAGGGTCAACATTTTGGGTCCAATGCCCCTTCACATTAACTCAGCTTTGAGGTTAACCCTCTTGATTTGGGCAGCCGCTGTTTTGTGGCTTTCATCCTAGAGGGACAGGATTGCTGAGAGCTTGCTGCCCAGATACAAACTCAGTCTCCTCGGCTTGTACTGCTGCAGGGTTTGGGGCCACAGTCAAGGTATTCTGAAGGGTATGCAGGAGCAGAGAGACCTGGAAACATACGTACTTAAATCAATAATCACCTGGATGTATATATACATAAACCAGCAAAGGTGACAGGACAGATGGAGGCAGTTGTTAATAAAGTATGCAGTCAGTTCTTCTAACTGCAACCCCTCATTATAGAAAAATCACGCTTTTAAAACACGCTTAAAGCGTTGGTGATGTAATCGCGGTAGAGCCAACACACATTTTAAAAGTTCGCACTTTAGAAACAGCGTCCCCAATTTGTCAACTGCATTACAGTGAATTCACACTGATGAAATGTGCATTATAGCAGAATGACCCGTACAATATTCTCGGCTTCATTAGTAGGGGCTTAGTGTACAGAGCAAGGAGACAATGATGAATTATCTAAGTTATGGGTTAGACCTCAACTGGAGTATTGTGTACTGTTCTGGGCACCACACAACAGGGACGATGCGCATATTGGGAGAGAGTGCAGAAGAGGTTGACAAGAATGGTTACAGGAATGAGACACTTCAGTTCTGAGGAAAAATTGGAAAAGGTGGGTCTGTTTTCCTTGGAGAGGAAAGGGTGAAAAGAAGATTTGATAGAAGTCCTCAAAATCATGAGGGATCTGGACAGAGGGGATGGGAAGAAGTTGTTCCAGCTCAAAAAAAGATTGAGAACTGGGATTTTGGTTTTAAAGTGCTTCACAATGGACCAAATTCAAAGCGTCATTGTGTCATAGTGGTACACAGCACAGAAATAGGTCCTTTGGCCTTATTTGCCCATGCCAACCAGGTTTCCTAACTAATCTAGTCCTATTTGCCTCTGTTTGGCCCATAACCTGCCAAACTTTTCCTATCCATTTATATGTCTAAATTTCTTTTAAATGTTGTAATTGTACCCACCTCTACCACTTCCTCTGGCATCTCATTCCATCTTTGTGTGAAAAGATTTCCCCTCAAGTCCCTTTTAAACCTATGCCTCTAGTTTTGGACTCCCCTACCCTGGGGAAAGTACCCTGGCTAGTCACCTTATTTGTGCCCCTCAAGATTTTATTAACCTCTGTAATGTCATCTCTCAACCTCCTTCATTCCAGTGAAAAAAGTTCCAGTTTTTCCAATCTCTCCTTATAACTCAAACATTTCACACTAAGTAACGTCATTGTCAACCTTTTTTTGCACCCTTTCCAGTTTAATAAAATCCTTCCTACAGCAAGGTGACCAGAATTGTAAGAAGTCCTCCAAATGTGGCCTCACTAATGTCTTGTACAGACGCAACATGGTGTCCCAACTCCTATACTAAATGTGTTGACCGAGGAAGACAACTGCGCCAAATGCCATCTTCACCACCCTATCTACCTGTGATGCCATTTTCAAGGAACTATGTACCTGTTCTCTCTGTTTGAGAACACTCCACAGAGCCCTACCATTACCTGTGTAAGTCCTGTCCTGACTTGTCTCGCCAAAATGCACTTATCTGTATTAAGCTCCATCTGCAATTCTTTGGTCCATTGGCCCAGTTGATGAAGATCTCATTGTACTCTTAGATAAGCTTCTTCACTTCATTATCTCACCAATTTTGGTGTCATCCACAAGCTTACTAACAGTGCCTTCTATATTCTGATCTAAATTATTTACATAAATGATGAATAACTGTTGACCCATCACTGATCTTTGCAGCACACCACTGGTCACAGGTCTCCAGTCTGAAAAACAATCCACTCCCATCATCCTATCTCCTAATGTCAAACCAATTTTGTATCCCATTGGCTAGCTCTCCCTGAGTCCCATGTGATCTAACCTTATTAAACAGTCTACCATGCAGTACATTGTCAAAGGCCTTGTTAAAGTGCACATAGACAAAGTTTACCGCTATTTTTTCATCTAGCTTCTTTGTCACCTCTTCGAAAAAACTCAATTAATTTTGTGAAACATTATTTCCCAGATGCAAAGCCATGCTGACTATCCCTAATCAGTCCTTGCCTTTTCAAATGCCTGTATATCCTATCCCTCAGAAGCCCTCCAAAAACCTCCCCACTGCTGACATTAGGTTCATGGATGTGTAGTTCCCCGGCTTTTCTTTGCAACTTTTCTTAAATAATGGCACAACATTAGCCACCCTCCAGTCTTCCAGCATTTCACCCCTGACTGTCAATGACACGAATATCTCTGCTAGGGGCCGTACAATCTCTTCCTCCACTTCCTACAATGTTCTGGGAATCACTTGATCAAGTCTCAGGAATTTAACGACCTTTACGCATATTTTTAATAATATATTTTTATTAAGAAAAAATAGATTTTTAAATATTACAACAAGTACAAAACAATGCAATTCAAAACAGTACAAAAAACCCAAATAATAAAAAAAATCGCCAACCAACCCTCATGTACAAATGTATAAACCTATATAGAAAAATATAAAATTTTAAAAATACCTAAACTAGCTATTTAACTAAATAAATAAATAACCAACAACAAACAAATAAATAGTAATAACTCAGCCCAGCCAAACAAAACACTCATACATTCATAGTTCCTCCACCCTGGAAATTGGACTCGTGAAACACAATCGTTACAGTTATATAAAATCCCTTGTTAGAGTGGCAGATAAATCTGCGTCCAGGTATTCCAAAAAGAGCTGCCATGGCTTGTAAAAATTCTCAGTTTTGCGGTGTACCACATTTGTGAGAAAATCCAAAGGAATATGCTCCATAACAATCTTCCGTCAACCCGACAGGCCCGGGGATTTTCGGATATCCAACCCAGCAAGGTCTTCTTTCTTGCACAGAACGTGAGAATATTGCAGGAAATACAGTGGGTAGGCCCAAAAGGAGAGAGATTGGGTTCTTCTCCACCCCTACACCTAAAATCCTCTCCATTGCATCCACCACAGCACTCCAATATGTTTGAAGCCTATCGTAAGACCACAGATATTCATCCCATTGTGTGCCCGTGCAGACCTTGCACTTGGGACATGCTGAAGATACCCCAGGTTTAAATTTTGACAAACGGTCTGGAGCCAAGTAAAGCATGGGTCCTTTTGCAAATTGATATCTTCCTTGCATTCTCCCAAATATCCTCCCATGCCTCTGAGGAAACTTCAACACCCAGCTCTCTTTCCCTCATCTTGCAGAGTCGATCAGACTCATCCGAAGGGGCACCCCCAATTGATGATATAAAGTACTGACAGAGAGTGTACTCTTAGCCCTTAGCACCCCCCTCTCTATGTCAAATTTGCAGGGATCAGTCAAAAGTGTGGTCTTTCTTTGAATAAAACCCCTAACTTGAAAAAAACGAAAGAGATTAGATAACTCGCACTTCCATACTAACTGATTGAAGGACATCATTACATTTCCCTCAAATAAATCGCCCATGCAAAACACACCCCTAGCTGCCCAACAATTAAATCCTGAATCTATCATACCTGGTTGAAAACCCGGCATACCCACTAAAGATATAAACAAAGATGTTTTGCCAATATTGCCTTCCCTCTGCCAAATTGCTCTCCATACTTTAACAGTATTGATGACTATTGGGTTATGGCAATATTCCCTAACTGTCCTCATCTTGTCCAAAAACAGCAAACTGGTAAGGGGGCACCTTGCCTGGGAGGCTTCGATATCTAGCCATATTGAAAGAGGATCCCCACAAACCCAATCACTCAGGTAGGTCAAAAGTGAGTTTAATTGGTAATTTTTAATGTCTGGAAGGACCACTCCCCCTAATCTGTGAGGCAACTGCAGTTTGGCTAAGTTAATGAGAGGCTGCTTACAATGCCACATAAAGGAGCTGAACCAGCCGTTCAGTCTCCTGAGTGTTTGCTTATTGAAAATCAGGGGGAGCATTCGTATAGGGTATAGCAAAGGAGGGAGAATATTCATCTTAATAAGCACTATCTGACCCAACCATGACACCGGAAGTGCCTCCCATCTTTGAAGATCTTGTTTAATTTTTCCATATAATTGAGTAAAATTGGCTTTAAACAGCCAATCCAGAACTGGAGAAATGAATCTGCTCAAATACAGAAAACTCCCCTGTGACCACCTAAATGGGAATCTATAGTCACCCTCAAGAGCTTGGTCCTTCATAAGACCACCCATAGGTATAGCCTCTGATTTAGCAAAATTAATCTTATACCCTGAAAAAGTGCTAAACGCGCGAATGCATTGTATCAGGCAAGGCACTAAAACTGCTGGATTTGTCAAAAAAATTAGGACACCGTCTGCATACAACAAGATCTTATGTAATTTTGACCCCACTCCTGGAGCTGATATATTGGGATCCCCACGAATGGCCTCCGCCAATAGTTCAATCACCAACGTAAAAAGCAGCAGTGAAAGGGGATAGCCCTGCCAGCTGCCCCTAAAAATATGAAAATTTCTTGATCTTACCCCATTGGTAATGACCGCATCGAGAGGTACACCATAGAGAATCTTTACCCATCTTATGAAGACTTCGCCCAAACCAAACCGCTCGAGAGTATAGAAAAGATACGGCCACTCAACTCGGTTAAATGCCTTCTCTGCATCTAAAGAAATCACCAATCCCTGTATTGACTGCTGTTGGCATGCTTGAATTACGTTAAGCAGCCTCCTAACGTTATTGGAGGATCTGCGACCCTTTATGAAGCCCTTTATAGAAGGTAACACAGTCTCCAGCCTTCATGCGAGAGCCTTAGAGAGGATCTTAAAGTCCACATTTAAGAGGGAGATGGGCCTGTATGAAGCACAGTCTTCTGGGTCCTTCTCTTTTTTAAGGATAAGTGAAATACTGGCCTCTCTCAGAGATGGTGGGAGATATCATGACTGTATGAATCATTAAACATATTCAGCATCGGGCCTGACAGTATACATATAAGTTCCTTATATAATTCACTGGGAAGTCCGTCAGGACCAGGCGCCTTTCCACTCTGAAGCTGCCTCACAACTTCCTGCGCCTCTTGCTCTGATAATGGGGCATTGAGAAAGGACTGTTGTTCGGGAGTCACACCCAGGAGCTTCAGATCTCTAAAAAAGGATTCCGTTTTGGCCTGCCCCTCCTCACAATCCTCAGATAGGTATAGCTTAGAGTAAACTCTCTGGACCGCCACATTAATCTTTTTAGAATCACATGTTTGGTTCCCAGACCCCTCCCTAATCGCTGTAATGGTTTGTGGGGCACTCCTCTTTCTAGCTAGGTATGCTAAGTATTTGCCTGGCTTGTCACCAGGCTTGTAAAACCTTTGCTTTGCAAAATCCAGCTCCTTCTTTGCCATCTGTGTGAGTATGGAATTTAGTGCAGACCGAGTGCCATAATTCTCTGTAGTTTGACCAACGAGGGTCTGTCAAAGTAGGTCATCTCGGCTGCCTTCAACTGTGCTTCAAGGAGACGTTGCTGCTCACCTTTCTGCCGCTTCCTACTGGTGGAATATGAAATAACTAACCCCCTGGTATAGGCTTTGGCAGTTTCCCAGAGAACAGATGAACTATCAACCGAGCTTATGTTGATGTCTAGGAATGCCCGAAATTCCCTAGAGAAATACTCCACAAACTTGCTGTCCTTAGGATAAAGGGATCTATTCGCCAGTACCTTGAACCCACTGTAACGTCCTTAGTCTTAACCATAAGGTACACTGGAGCATGATCAGAGATGGTAATATTACCAATCGTACAGGATGCCACCAGATCCAGGGTTACTGCAGGGGTCAGAAAAAAATCAATCCTCGTGTGACATCTGTGCGGATTGGAGAAAAATATAAAATGTAAAAATGCCTCCAGACGTCCACCAACCCTAATTCCCCACACAAACCCACTAACTGTTTAGTTTGTACAGAGGGTATCGAGGGACCTTTGGGCAACCTGTCTACTGCGGGATCCATGAGACAATTAAAATCTCCCCCTATAGTGATGTGCCAGGACTCGAGACTTATCAGTTTAGAAAAGCATCTACCAAAAATTTAAGGGGATGAGTTGGGGGACAATAAACATTTAAAACATCATATTCTTTCCCATTTATAAAGGCTTTAAGAATTACAAACCTCTTGTACATGTCTTTAACACATTCCAACAATTTAAATGGGAGATTTTTCCTAACCAATATAGCCACTCCCCTACTTCTGATGTTAAATGATGAAAAATAAACTCAGTCAAAGCCATTCTGCTGTAATTTCAGATGCTCCTTGTCATCCAAATGTGTCTCCTGTAACAAAGCGATATCCACCTCCTTTCTAAGACTCAAGAGTACCTTCTTCCTCTTAATTGGTGAGTGACTTCCTTTGATATTCCAGGTACACCATTTAATCAAATCATAATCTTCTGCAATTACATTTAAATTCCAGAGAGGAGGACCCTGAACCACAAACTGCTGATCCACCAAATATAAAAACTACATAAACAAAAACCATTATATTTAACAAACCTACAAAATTATTAAAAATAAAAACAGTAAAAATCAGAAAACAAACCACCATATAAATGGCCAACAGCACTGAGTAGGGGAACTCACTCCCTGCCCAAACGGGGCAACTACCCATCCCAAACTGCCCATAAGTAGACATCGAACCATCCCAACCACCTTCACTTCTCCAGCTAGAGCTGCACCGCAAACACAAGCTGAAAAGAATAAACACCCCACAGAATATCAATATTAGATTAGATTCGATTAGATTACTTACAGTGTGGAAACAGGCCCTTCGGCCCAACAAGTCCACACCAACCCGCTGAAGCGCAACCCACCCATACCCCTACATTTACCCCTTACCTAACACTACGGGCAATTTAGCATGGCCAATTCACCTGACCTGCACATCTTTGGACTGTGGGAGGAAACCGGAGCACCCGGAGGAAACCCACGCAGACACGGGGAGAATGTGCAAACTCCACACAGTCAGTCGCCTGAGTCGGGAATTGAACCCGGGTCTCTGGCGCTGTGAGGCAGCAGTGCTAACCACTGTACCACCGTGCCGCCTCTAAATATGAATTTAAAAAAATTATTTTATTAATAAATGGGGGAAATAAATACCCCACCCATCCTTTGGTATATCCTAACTTAGAAATTGAAAATGTACATCTTAACCACTGCCAGACATAGTTTAAACCAAATTATTATCAATAGAGGATTAAAAAATAAAAATAAAACTCCAACTGGACTTCCTCCGTTTCTTTTACAAAATGATAAACACATTCCCAAATAACACTATTTATACATACTACAATTGTTCAAATTAGGTTAGGTGTCCACAAAGTCTCTTGCCTTCTCTGATGTGTCAAAGAGATGTATGGACACATCTAAGGTGATCCAAAGCACTCTCAGGGAGTACTGAATCCTCAGTCTTCTCTTGACATCGTCATAAGATTTTTGTTTCTAGATCACCGCCGTTGAGAAGTCCTGAAAATGATGGAACCGCACCAGGAGAGGACGAGGACGTTGACCCAGACCCAAACTCCGCGCTACACTATGGGGAGCCCTCTCTATCTTCTATCCTCTCATGCCAGCCTCCAAGTCAAGGAATTTCGGCAGCTAGTCCTCAACAAATTCTGCAGGCCGCTCACCTTCCTAAACCTCAGGCAGACCGATGATCCGAATGTTTTTTCTCCTGTCCCTGTTTTCAAGATCATCCACTTGGTCACGCAAATTACAGATCTGCGTCTCCTGGGCTTGGATCCTATCCTTGAATGAACTGGCATCAGCTTCCACCACTGTGACCCTGTGCTCCACCTCATCCATCCTCTTCTCCAGGTCTCCCAGCTGCTGCTCATGCTTCTGCAGCATGAGAGAGACTGGAGCCAGCTTCTCTTCAATCTGTTTCCCCAGCATCTCGCGAGATTTTGAGAGCTGGTTCACCAGGTCCTGGAGAGTAATCGGCTCCGAGGCTGCTGCAGGCTGAACAGCAGACCCGGCCTCGGATGCTCCTCCTCCCTTTTTCAGCATCTCTGGAGGCTGAAAATACAGGTAAGTTAATTTTTAGACGTTTCTTGAGACTCCACGAGCTTTCCGGAGTGCCAAGAAATCCTGATGACCTGGGTTGGGTGGGTTAAAGGACCATCCTGCTCCTGTTGCGATGCGAAGCTTTGCAGTGTGATCTTCTCAGATCGCTGCCATCTTAAATACCACCCCCCACCCCTGCATTTTAAGACCTGCAGCACCTCTTCTTCTATAATGTGGACATTTATCAAGACATCATTATTTACTTACCCAATTTCCATAGTTTCCATGTTTTTCTCAACAGTAAATACCATTGATGAGAAATATTTGTTAAGGATTTTACCCATCTCCTATGGCTGCTCACAAAGATAACCTCACCGATCTTTAAGGAGCCCTAATTTCTCCCTAGTTTTTTTTATGCCTTTAATATACTTGTAGAGTCTCTCTGGATTCTCCTTTACCATTATCTGCTCAAGGTATCTCATGATCCCTTTTGACCTTTTGATTTCTTTCTTAAGTGTACTCCTACACCCCCTGCACTCCTTAAGAGATTCACTTGATCCAGCTGTCTATACCCGACATATGCCTCCTTCTTTTTCTTGACCAGAGCCTCAATATTTCTAGTCATTCAATGTTCCCTACTCCTACCAGCCTTGCCCTTCACACTAACAGGAAGATGCAGGCCCTGAACTCTCATTATTTCACTTCTGAAAACCTCCCATTTGCCAGATGTCCCTATACCTGCAAACAGCTTTGAACAGCGAGTAGTTAAGATATGGAATGCACCATCTGGAAGTGTTGTGAGGCAGGTTCAATTGAAGCATTCAAGAGAGCATAAAATAATTATTAAAATGAAGACTATGAGCAGGGTTATGAGTAAAGGATAGTTTATTGGTACTAAATTAAAATGCTCAGACACTGTTTCAGATGCAATGGGCTGAATGGTCTCCTTCTGAACTGTAACAATTCGGTGATCAAAGAGGGTGGTGGAGGGGCGAGACATCTCTGAAGAGTGTTTCTGGCATGCCTGTGGCTCTTTCTTCCTTCCGATGGCTGCTCCTTTAACATCAAACCATCTCCTTGAGAGAAGGGAACATATCAATGGATGCCCTAATGCAGTATAGAAAATACAGGGGGAGGAGGAGCTTAAGAAAGCAATTAGCAGAGCAAAGGGGGGCATGAAAAAAACATTGGCAGGTAAGAGTAGGGGAATTCCCAAGATATTCTATAAATGCATCATGGGGTAGAAGATAACCAGGGAAAGAATCAGGCCAAGGGGACAATCTGTGTGTGGAGCTGAAGGACGTTGATAGAGTATTAAATGAATACATCACATTTGTCTTCACTTTGGAGAAGGAGGATATTAGTACAGAATGAGGGATTGTAATGCTCTTGAGCAGCAAGGAGTTAGGAGGCATTGGAGATTTTGGCAAACATCAAGGTGAATAATGCCCCACATCTGGAAGAGTTGTTTCCCAGGCTTTGTCAGGGGATGTCATGGCTAACAAATTTGATTGAAGTTTTCATGGAGGTGACCAGGTGTGCAGATCAGGGTAGTTCAGTTGATGTATTGCATGTGGATTTCAGCAAGGCCTTTGACAAAGTCCCACATGGGAGACTGATAAAGAAGGTAACAGCACATGAGAGCCAGGGTAACTTGGCAAGTTAGATCCAAAATTGGCTTTGTGTTGGAGACAGAGGATGGTGCTTTCATGAGACTGGAGGACAGTATTCTGTAGCGTACCATAGAGATCAGTGCTGGTTAAGAAAATGTCAGGGAAGAGATGAAAAGTAAGTCTGTGAATGACACGATGATTGACAAAGTGTTGACAGCAAGAAAGAAAGTCCTAGGATACAGGAGGCTCTAAATGGATTGGTCAGATGGGCAGATCAATGACAGATGGAGTTTAACCATGATAAATGTGAGGTGATGCACTTTGGAAGAAGAATCAAGGGAGTACTCAATAAATGGCAGAACACTAGGAAACTCAAATAAACAAAAGGATTTTGAGATGCTTGTCCACAGATCCCTGAAAGTGGTAGGACAGGTTAATAGGGCGGTTAAGAAAGAATTCCAGATAGTTGCTTTTATCAATAAAAGCATAGATTATAAGTGAAGGAAAGGGGGTCATGTTGGAGCTGTACTGGACTTTGGTTAGGCCCACAGCTAGAGTATTGTATGCAGTCTGATCACCACACTAAAGGAAGGGTGTAGTTGTACTGGAAGGGATGCAGAGAATATTCACCAGGGAATATTCACTGGCATAGAGCATTTCAGCTGTGAAGAGAGGCTGGATAAGCTTGGCTTGTTCTCTTTGGAGCAGAAAAGGCTAAGAGGGGACCAGACTAGGTATATAAGACTATGAGGACAATAGACATGGTGGGATAGAAAGCAGCTACTCCCTTTAGTCGTAGGGTCAATAACAGGATCATAATTTTAAGGTGAAAGGCAGGAGGTTGAGAGGGAAATTGAGGAATTTGTTCTCATCCAGAGGGTGGTGGGGGTTGGAATGCACTGCCTGGGAGGGTGGTTGAGACAGGAAATCTCACAACCTTTAAAAAGTACTTGGATGAGCACTTGAAATGTCATAACAATCAAGGCTATAGGCCAAGTGCTGGAAAGTGGTTCTAATATAAATTTAGAAGTTTTGTCAGTGCATCATTTTATGATTCTACTCTATGAGCATGAAGGCAAGTCCTGGTTTGCAGCACATAAGTTGTTATTCAGCCTGGATTTAAATGTGGTGACAGAGCCATGAAAACTGGAAGATCCCAACAGTGGCAATGACTTCTCCCTTGCCCTTCACGTGATTCACTGAGTAACATGCCCAACAGCTCACTTGCATCAATAATATGGTGAAAAGCACATGGTTTTGTAAGATAACTTGCTCCAGGCCGTGGTAAAAGTGATGCATTAAAACTCACTTGACACCAATGTTTGACTTTACACTCTATAAAGTATTTTCACAAAAGATAAGGCAGAATTATGAGATTAACAGCACAATCTTAGAAATTATTCTTCACAATATTTCAGAAGAGTGCAAAGTTGTTTGACAACTTTGATCTCAGCACCAGTTTATAGAGGTTTTTGAAATATGTTTTCTGTATAGCATCATAGTTCATTCACTTTTTAAGCAAAGTATTATACAAAGCTATGTGGTCAATGAGACCACATTTTGGTTTTGGTCATGTCATGATACAAAATTAAAGTAAGTGGTCTTTATGAGGTTGAAATGAATGCTTACAGCTTTGTGCATATGCCTGTTGTATTAGGTGTAAAAGTGAAACAAAAATTGGAAGCTTCCCATTACAAGAGTCATGACATCAACTTGTGAAAGAGTAAATTAAAAAAGTAAATTATAACAATAGAATTTAGAACAATAGATAACAATAGAAAGTAATATTGTCACTCAATTGTTTGGGGTTGGGGTGTGGTGGAGCGATGAAGTCCCCTGTGATTGTGTGTGATGGAAACAAAACTTTATTTGCTAAGAGAAGGTTATATTTCCCTAAATCTAAAATGTAGGCTGACACTCCAGTGCAGTACGAAGGAGGTGCTGCACTGTCAGGGGGTGGCATCTTTCAGATGAGGCATTAAGCCCTATCTGCTAGCTCAGGTCGATGTAAAAGGACCCATTACATGACTTCAAAGAAGAGATGGGGAGTAATTCCTGATATCCGAGCCAATACCTATCCCTTAACCAACATCACTAAATCAGATTGTCTGGTCATCATAAAACTGCTTATTTTGGGCATTTGCTGTATGTAGATTAGGTAATTAATTTCCTACATGACACTTAGCAACTACATCTCAGAAAGTACTTCATTGGACTGTAAAATGTTTTGAGATATCGGGGATTCATGAAAAGGCTTTATAACTACAAGTCTTTTTTCCCAAGATATGTAACATGCAACTTGGTCAGTTTCCTAGCATAACACACTGTGGCAGTATAATTAATGCAATAAAGAACAAGAGTGGTTCCAAGGCTTAGATCATTCAGATGGACGTAAAAGATCCATTTAATATGTTCTAATTAAAACATAAATACCACTGAAATCTTTAAATGACTACTGTATGTGGGTTTAACCATCACATTTTTTCCATAATGAACACATTAACTGAAACCCTGGTAAGATTGCCCTCTCTTGGTCAGTTGCTTTTGTTTGTAACATTTCCCTTTCCCCATATTCATTTAACAATTCATCAAACAATTCAGGCAACAACAATTAAAGTTGGTTTAACAGTTTAATAACTACCAGTATTCAATTTAATTTGTCTTTGCTTATATTTTAAGTAAGTCTTCAGTCTAAAAAATAATTTCTGAATTGTGAGGATTAAGCATATAGATCAAAACAAAACTAAAATACCTTTTTAACTACAACATTTTAATGTCAAATTACTTTTAAAATAATGCTAACAAAGGTCTGTTTCATATCTCCAAATCGCATTTTTAGAAAAAGGAATTAATGTCTACGTATTATGCCTATTTACAATTCGTTAGAAATGGGGTTCACTTCACATTTGAAATAGCCTACACAATTCATGTTAAGACTATATAACATTTGCTCATATTTCTTCCATAGCTGGACAATGAAAGTATTGAAATTGAAAAGTACATGAATTTGTTTTAAATTTTACTTTGTTTATGTGATTCGGGGATCAATTTTATGGCAGAGGTAGATTCTATCTATCTCGATAGAATTTTCTATACCTGAACATAAAAGAAAACATGCAGGGGGTTAAGTTTTGCTTTGGGATGGTGTTTGAAAATTAATAAGGCAGGACAGAAGGCAAGCAAGAGCTTAGAGCTAACCCCTAGATTGTTTATTTTAAAGAGTAACATTAAAGCTGGTGGCTGGAGTTTCTGCATTTTGAAATTACAGCGCGAACTGTATTATTTTGAAATCATTTGCAGATTACATAAAATCTGTCATTAGGTTAGATTAGATTACATTACATTACAGTGTGGAAACAGGCCCTTCGGCCCAACAAGTCCACACCGACCCGCTGAAGCGAAACCCACCCATACCCCTACATTTAGCCCTTACCTAACACTACGGGCAATTTAGTATGGCCAATTCACCTGACCCTGCACATCTTTGGACTGTGGGAGGAAACCGGAGCACCCGGAGGAAACCCACGCAGACACGGGGAGAACGTGCAAACTCCACACAGTCAGTCGCCTGAGGCGGGAAATGAACCCGGGTCTCTGGCGCTGTGAGGCAGCAGTGCTAACCACTGCCGCCCACTATGTCATGACATAGTGCATTTCAGCAATGTTTTAAAATTAAATTTTATGTTTAAATTTTGTCTTGCAAAATACCCCTTGATGCATCTAAGACTGAGAATCAGTGGAGTTTGGTTAGTAGAGCAGGTAATGTGCACATTAGAAAAATATAAGCATTTTATGTGATAGAGCTTAATCTTTACCAGAAATCAGCAAAACCTCATTTTTCCTAAGCTTCAGGGAGTTTCTCTCCATGCGGCTTAGTAAATAGTCGCACACTATTGTCCCAGCCTCTCCTCATTAACTACCTACCCCGCATAATAGTCCAGAGCTTGTCTGATGTGATCCTAATTCTTCACCTGACCATTTGGTGGAAGTACTGAACACTGCCAGGACACACCAGGATTACTGATGCAGATGCCAAATTTACCAGGTCATTCTGCACCCAGTCAAGGGCAGACAGTTTAGAGCTACCTTGCGTAGTTTGTTTCATTTATCCCGGACATTACAGACAAGAGGTTATTAGCTCTTTATTTTGCCGACAGGACCTGGACCGCTCCAGGTAAATAGGGTGGTACAGAGGAGTACCGTTCTCTTCCCCAAGATCAGCAGAGGACACCATGATATCAGACCCTGCCAGACTGGTCTGTGGTCATCACCTGGGTCAGTGTGGCCTCCAGGGTTGGCAAAAATATAGAGCAGTGTTACAAGAACGTCAATTTGCTCTGCCAGGGGGCAAGGGTCAACATCTTATCTCTGCTACCTCAGACTCACTCTATGTCTACTACTGTACCTACCACCCAACAAGGCTCATTTTCTACCATTCTCACTATTGCCTGCAACAACTGCCCTCACTTGCGCTTTCGCAAAATCTCCCAACCCTTTAATAACCCTGCACACCCTCTGCACTGCCTACTCACTCACCAGGTCACCTCACCATATATTCCCTCTTCTGAAGCTTTCTCCACTACTGTGCTACTGTTCCATGACCCCACTGTGGATGCAATCTTTACTGTGCCTACCCTTCTTCATGGAGCATTCTCTCTTTTGTCTTTTGGAAATTTGAGAGGCATTAGCACAGTCTACAAGGCACCACTCCTCCAGCTCTGAGGGAGAGAGCACTAGGAAGCACCAGCCTCCTGCACACCCCACAATCTCAGACAGTGACACTTCAGAAAGTATTTTTTCTTGATAATACTCAGGAGCACCTGCTGGTGAGCACTTCACTCCTGCATTTCTGCAACAGGTTGAAGAAGAATTATCCAGGTTGCTGGCACTTGGAGAACTGTCAGAGATCAAGCATCTGCTTAGCCCCAGACAAGAGAGGTCACCATGGTATCAGCAATTTCTCAACATGCACAGGAGGAACAGGCAGCTTTGTCTGGCACACTGAGCAACCTGACCCAAAGGTTTCAGTAATGTTACTGGAAATCTGCCGTCTCCAAGTTCATGGTGGTTGTTGCCATGGAGAACCAGGCCCAGCATTCTCAGTGTCTGCTGGATATGCTCAACAATTTGCATTCCATTGCTCCAGCCATGTGCACAGTTTCAACAGCAAGGTGATACGGGGATGAGGGACTTTTACTTCACTCCAGGTACCCCTTCCACACGGGGAGATAGAACAATGCTAACATGCATTCAGCTGGTGGAGGAAACACTTATCAGCGCCCTTGCAATCAGAGGTGGCTAAGCCTTCCATTTCCAGTGGGCCTGCCATCCTCAACCAAGTGGCAAGATCAAGGTAAGAACAGTGATCCTGTAGCTGGACAGGGCACATTCAACATGTTTGGCATCTCTCAGCAAAAATGTCCCCAGGATTGTCAGACTGAAACTTCAGGGCCAATGGGATCCATCCAAGCTGTGAAGCCCTGGACTGCATTGAGCCGTAGTGGAAGGGAAAGAAAGAAAAAGCCTTGTAAAGGCACATGTGGAGAATAGGTGACGTATGTTTGTAAACATATGCTCACTTTTCATCATCAGTTGTATGCGTGAATGTCTGTCTAGCCACAGCCCCGACACTAAAGGCATAGCACCTAGTCATCCTTCATTCTACACAATATTGTATGATCCAAGGTGTGAAGTGAGTAGTTCCTGCACCATGTGCAGACTATGGGAACTTGGAAAGTGACTGCGACTGTTGAAATTAGATTCAATCTTTCAAGGCACAAGGGTCACTTGTTCATTACAGCTCTTAGTGGGATTGATTTGCAATGTTACATGATGTGGTAAAGAAATTGGGGGGGGCATGGATTTGGACTGCACCCTGGAGATGAATGCTGAAGGTTAACATAACATAACATATAGTGCTCACAGGTTTGTTTCAGCTTCGGTGGATGGGTTATAGTATATGCTGTTGCCCTTTGATTGATCTCACATCATTAGAAATTAATACACCCTCCCTCATGGAATGAAAGAAATTACCCCTACACCCTGTGGCAGCCATTTTGAAATCCGTTGCACACTTGTTCTTTACAACACAATGGAAGAAAACAGCATTCACTCCTCTGCCAGTGAGTCTCAGGCTTAGTCTCTGACTACAAGTGGACCCACAGATGTATACATTTCTGTATTTGTAGCCTTGCCCATCAACCCCATGGTTTTGAACTTCTCCAAGTTCTCTTTCAACCAGACTACCAAAATATTCAGTTTTATCCTGCCCCAGCTCCAGGATATTGAGTAAACATGCCATGTCTAGTAGTGCACTGCTCCCACAATTGATGTCAGAGAACTGCTGACTGTCCATGGCACTCCCACTGGCATTACCTTTTTCCCTTCAATGTTCTATCATTGCACTCCTTATATATTGAGTTACCCTCCAACACAATTGTAATTTCTTTTATTTACTCTCTTGTGGGATGTGGACATTGCTGGTTGAATAGCATTTCATTGCCCATTCCTAGTTGCCCTTGAGAAAATGGTGGTGAGCTTCCTTCTTGAAAAGTTGCAGTCCAAAAGCTATAGTTTGATCAACAATGCCCTTGAGGGAGGGAATTCAGGATTTTGATCCAGTGACAATGAAGGAACAGTGATATATTTCCAAGTAAGATGGTAAGTGGCTTGAAGGGGAACTTGCAGGTTGGTTTCCCATATATCTGCTGAAAGTGGTCATGGGTATGAAAGATGCTATCCTGCAGTGCATCTTGTAGATAGTACACACTGCTGCTACTTAGTGTCAGTGATGGAGGGAATGAATGCTTATGGATGTGGTGTCAGTCAAGTGGGCTGCTTTGTCATGGATGGTGTCAAGCTTCTTAAGTGATGTTGGAGACATTGATTCTAATTTTACTAGAATTTTTTGATGCCACACTTGATTAAATATAGTCTTGATATCAAGGGCTGTCACTCTCACATCATACCTGAAATTCAATTCTTTTATCCATGTTTGAGCCAAGGCTATAATGAGGTCAGGAGCTGAGTGGCCCCGGTGGAACCCAAACTGGGTGTCATTGAGCATGTTATTGCTGAGCAGATGCTGCTTGGTGGCACCATTGATGATCACTTTACTGATGATTGAGAGTAGATTGATGAGGCAGTAATTGGCCGGGTTGGATTTGTCCTGAATTTTGTGTCCAGGACATACCGGGCAATTTTCCACATTGTTGAGTAGTTGCAAGTGTTGGAACAGCTTGGCTAGGGGAGTGTCAAGTACTGGAGCATAAGCCTTCCACTATTGCTGGAATGTTGTCAGGATCCATTGCGTTTGCAATATCCAGTGCCTCTGGCCATCTATTTCTTGATATCATGTGGAGTGAATTGAATTGGCTTAAGACTGCGGATAACTGGAGGAGGTTGAGATGGATCATCCACTTGGCACTTCGGATTGAAGATTGCTGTGAATGCTTCAGCATTATCTTTTGCACTGAAGTACTGGGCTCTTCCATCATTGAAGATCAGGATATTGTGGAGCCACCTCCTCTCCTCCTGCAAGTTGTTTTATTATCCACCACAATTCATGATTGGGTATGATAGGACTGCTGAGCTTAGATCCGATCTGTTGGTTGTGGGATTGCTTATCATTTTTGGCATGTAAGTAGTCCTATTTGATTGCTTCAGCTGGTTGACACCTCATTATCAGGTGCTGCTCCTGGCATACCCTCCTGCACTCTCCATTGAACCAGGGTTCTCGCCCAGCTTGATGGTAATGATTGAGTGGGAGATATGCCAGGCTATGAGGTTACAGATTCTGCTGGAGCACAGTTCTGCTGCTGTTGATGGCCCACAGTGCCTCATTGATTCCAAGGCTTGAGTTGCTAAATGTTTTGAAGTCTGTCCCATTTAGCACGGTGATAGAGAACACAAGACAATAGACAGCATTCTCAATGTGAAGGTGGGACCTCATCTCCACAAGGACTGTGCAATGGTCACTTTTACCAATACTGTCATGGACAGATGCATCTGCAGCTGGCAGATTGGTAAGGATGAGGTGAAGTATGTTTGTCCCTCGTGTTGGTTCCCTCACCACCTGCTACTAACCCAGTCTAGCTGTTTATGTCTTTTGGGCCTGATCAACTTGATCAGTAGAGCTGCTGCTGAGCCACTCTTGGTATTGGACATTGAGATCCCTCACCCAGAGTACATTTTGCACCGTTCACTCTCAATGCTTCCTCCAAGTGTTGTTCAACATGGAGGAGCACTGATTAATCAGCCAAGGACGGTAATGATAATCAGCTGGATTCCTTGCACATGTTTAACCTGACGCTACGAGATTTCTTGGGGTCCAGAGGCAAGGTTGAGGACTCCCAGGGCAAATCCCTCCTTGCTGTATATCACTGTGCCCCCATCTCTATTGGGACTATCCTATCAGTGGGACAGAACATATCCAGGGATGGTGCTGGTGGTGTCAGGGGCATTGTCTGTCAGGTATTATTCTGGAAGTATAACTATGTCATTGTAGTGCTTGTCTAGTCAATAAGACAGCTCTCCCAATTTTAGCACGAGAGGTTAGTAAGGAAGGTTTTGCAGGGTTGCCAAGGCTGTTTCTGCAATGACCTATTTTGGTGCTGTAATCGATGCCGCGTGGTCCATCTGGATTTATTTCTTTGTTGAGACTTCATTGCGATTGATACAACTGAATAGCTATGCCATTTCAGAGGGCAATTGAGAATGAACCACATTGTTATGGGTCTGATATCATACATAGCCAAACCAGGTGAGGATGGTAGATTTCCTTCCCAAAGGATATTAGTGAGCCAGACGAGTTTTTCCAACTATCGACAACTGTTTCATGGTCTTCAGTAGATTCCTATTTCCTACTACGTTCCACCATGCTACATCAAGCTCCACAATTAAGTTCCCTAAATTCCCTCTGACAACAGTGTCCCTTGATTACCCTTCCTTTACTTTTAGTCAACAATGCAGGACTGATCTTGACTGATTTAGGCAGACGGGAGATGGAAGGCCTGGAAAAATGGTGCACTGAGAACACCCTAGCTCTCAATGTCGGCAAAACCAAGGAACTCATTATTGACTTTCGACAGGATGTTACTCATGCCCCCCAACACATTAACAGCACAGAGGTGAAATGAGTGGAGAGTGTCAAGCTCCTGGGAGTGGTCATCCACAACAAGCTTTCTTGGAGTCTTCATGTGGACGCACTGGTTACAAAGGCCCAACAACATCTCTTCTTCCTCAGGCAGCTGAGGAATTTTGGCATGACAGCAAATACCCTTGCCAACTTTATAGGTGCGCCATCGAGAGCATTCTATCAGGATATATCACTACCTGGTATGGCAACTGTACCGGAGATCGGAGATAGTTACAGAGAGTGGTGAACTTGGTCCGGACAATCACAAAGGCCAACCTCCCATCTGTAGAATCCATCTGCCAGGCCCGCTGTCAAGGAAAGGCCTCCAGCATTCTCAAAGATCCATTTCCATACTGTAGGGAATCTAATCTAATCCCACCCCGGTAATGCTTTTCTACAACCTTTGGGGACAAAGTACAGAAGCCTGAACACATGCACCAGCCAGATTTGAAACAGTTTCTACCCTACTGTTGTTAGAATACTGAATGGACTCACAAACTCTTAGCATTTGCCTGTACCTGTGTTTTTGTTTTTGCCGCTGTTTACCTATTACTCACTTATCTACGCTATTTAACTATATGATCTGCCTGTATTGCTCACAAGAAAAAGCTTTTCACTGTACACATGACAATAAATTCAACTCAATTCAATTCAGTTCCTAGTGATGAGTAACCAGACCCCTGACTGATATCTGTATGGTTCCCTGACTATCTTCCTAATTGATTGCACTGCACCCACAGACCTGACTGTGGTCCATACCCTACACTGTAGAGATACAAACCACATCAATGGTTGACCGTCTGCATCCAAGCCACTGGACTGATATCGAATGATGCCCATTACTTACTTTTATTCACTCATGGGACATCGGTATCACAGCTGGTCAGCATTTATTGCCTGTCCCTTTGAAATGAGTAGCTTCCTATGCCATTTCAGAGAGCGGTTAAGAGTCAACCACATAACTGTGAATCTGGAGTTACATACAGCCCAGACCAGGTGAGGATGGCAGATTTCCTGACAAGAAGGACATTAGTAAGCCAGGCGGATTTTTCCAACAATTAACAATGATTTTGTGATCATCAATGGATTTGTAATTTCAGATTTTATTATTTAGTTCAAATATGCTGGGACAGGATTTGAACCTGGGTGCCCCAGAATATTAGCTAGGTTAGTAGACTAGTGATGATACCGTTTTGCCATCACTTCCCGCATATTACTATTCTGGGTACCCCTGCCAGAAGATTGTCTTCCTTAACTATTCTCTTTAGACATTGAGACATGGCTGTTTGCTTGAAGCACATGTTTTGTGTTTAGCATGTGCATGACTGGCCTGTGGGGCAGGTATAGGATTGATGTGGAGTGCAGGTTCACATAGTTCCTTGAAACTGGAGTCACAAGTAGATAGGATAGAGAAGAAGGCACTTGGTATGCTTGCCGTTATTAATCAAATCATTGAGCAAAGGAGTTAGGAGGTCATGTTGTGGCTGTGCAGGAAGTTGGTTAGACCACTATTGGAATACTGGGTGCAATTCTGGTCCCCCTGCTTGAAACTTGAAAAGGTTCGGAGGGATGTTGCCAGGGTTGGAGGATTTGAGCTTTAGGGAGAGGTTGAATAGGCTGGGACTATTTTCCCTGGAGTGTCAGAGGCC